>NW_026910776.1:0-25126 GCF_963854185.1 Sardina pilchardus | reverse complement strand
GGCCTCAATGAGCTACTGGCCGCTCACTGGTGGCTCCAGCGCACGCGGTTCAGTCGCATCATTCACTCTGATGTGGTGTTCATGAAGTTGGATGTTGAGGTGCATGTACTGCATTGTGACAGAAAGTCACTTTACAACATCTTACAAGCCCAAAGTGGATTTTGAAAAAAGTCTCCACGAGCGCATGTTTTGGCCGTCTCAGCCAACTGTCATGAAATATGAAAAGTAAACGTGTCTTCACTTTTCCTTCATAGCTTGAAATTGGAAGGTCTTAGAAGCTTGAAACCAAGCGCATACAACACAAAGGGCCTCAATGAGCTACTGGCCGCTCACTGGTGGCTCCAGCGCACGCGGTTCAGTCGCATCATTCACTCTGATGTGGTGTTCATGAAGTTGGGTGTTGAGGTGCATGTACTGCATTGTGACAGAAAGTCACTTTACAACATCTTACAAGCCCAAAGTGGATTTTGAAAAAAGTCTCCACGAGCGCATGTTTTGGCCGTCTCAGCCAACTGTCATGAAATATGAAAAGTAAACGTGTCTTCACTTTTCCTTCATAGCTTGAAATTGGAAGGTCTTAGAAGCTTGAAACCAAGCGCATACAACACAAAGGGCCTCAATGAGCTACTGGCCGCTCACTGGTGGCTCCAGCGCACGCGGTTCAGTCGCATCATTCACTCTGATGTGGTGTTCATGAAGTTGGGTGTTGAGGTGCATGTACTGCATTGTGACAGAAAGTCACTTTACAACATCTTACAAGCCCAAAGTGGATTTTGAAAAAAGTTTCCACGAGCGCATGTTTTGGCCGTCTCAGCCAACTGTCATGAAATATGAAAAGTAAACGTGTCTTCACTTTTCCTTCATAGCTTGAAATTGGAAGGTCTTAGAAGCTTGAAACCAAGCGCATACAACACAAAGGGCCTCAATGAGCTACTGGCCGCTCACTGGTGGCTCCAGCGCACGCGGTTCAGTCGCATCATTCACTCTGATGTGGTGTTCATGAAGTTGGGTGTTGAGGTGCATGTACTGCATTGTGACAGAAAGTCACTTTACAACATCTTACAAGCCCAAAGTGGATTTTGAAAAAAGTTTCCACGAGCGCATGTTTTGGCCGTCTCAGCCAACTGTCATGAAATATGAAAAGTAAACGTGTCTTCACTTTTCCTTCATAGCTTGAAATTGGAAGGTCTTAGAAGCTTGAAACCAAGCGCATACAACACAAAGGGCCTCAATGAGCTACTGGCCGCTCACTGGTGGCTCCAGCGCACGCGGTTCAGTCGCATCATTCACTCTGATGTGGTGTTCATGAAGTTGGGTGTTGAGGTGCATGTACTGCATTGTGACAGAAAGTCACTTTACAACATCTTACAAGCCCAAAGTGGATTTTGAAAAAAGTTTCCACGAGCGCATGTTTTGGCCGTCTCAGCCAACTGTCATGAAATATGAAAAGTAAACGTGTCTTCACTTTTCCTTCATAGCTTGAAATTGGAAGGTCTTAGAAGCTTGAAACCAAGCGCATACAACACAAAGGGCCTCAATGAGCTACTGGCCGCTCACTGGTGGCTCCAGCGCACGCGGTTCAGTCGCATCATTCACTCTGATGTGGTGTTCATGAAGTTGGGTGTTGAGGTGCATGTACTGCATTGTGACAGAAAGTCACTTTACAACATCTTACAAGCCCAAAGTGGATTTTGAAAAAAGTTTCCACGAGCGCATGTTTTGGCCGTCTCAGCCAACTGTCATGAAATATGAAAAGTAAACGTGTCTTCACTTTTCCTTCATAGCTTGAAATTGGAAGGTCTTAGAAGCTTGAAACCAAGCGCATACAACACAAAGGGCCTCAATGAGCTACTGGCCGCTCACTGGTGGCTCCAGCGCACGCGGTTCAGTCGCATCATTCACTCTGATGTGGTGTTCATGAAGTTGGGTGTTGAGGTGCATGTACTGCATTGTGACAGAAAGTCACTTTACAACATCTTACAAGCCCAAAGTGGATTTTGAAAAAAGTTTCCACGAGCGCATGTTTTGGCCGTCTCAGCCAACTGTCATGAAATATGAAAAGTAAACGTGTCTTCACTTTTCCTTCATAGCTTGAAATTGGAAGGTCTTAGAAGCTTGAAACCAAGCGCATACAACACAAAGGGCCTCAATGAGCTACTGGCCGCTCACTGGTGGCTCCAGCGCACGCGGTTCAGTCGCATCATTCACTCTGATGTGGTGTTCATGAAGTTGGGTGTTGAGGTGCATGTACTGCATTGTGACAGAAAGTCACTTTACAACATCTTACAAGCCCAAAGTGGATTTTGAAAAAAGTTTCCACGAGCGCATGTTTTGGCCGTCTCAGCCAACTGTCATGAAATATGAAAAGTAAACGTGTCTTCACTTTTCCTTCATAGCTTGAAATTGGAAGGTCTTAGAAGCTTGAAACCAAGCGCATACAACACAAAGGGCCTCAATGAGCTACTGGCCGCTCACTGGTGGCTCCAGCGCACGCGGTTCAGTCGCATCATTCACTCTGATGTGGTGTTCATGAAGTTGGGTGTTGAGGTGCATGTACTGCATTGTGACAGAAAGTCACTTTACAACATCTTACAAGCCCAAAGTGGATTTTGAAAAAAGTTTCCACGAGCGCATGTTTTGGCCGTCTCAGCCAACTGTCATGAAATATGAAAAGTAAACGTGTCTTCACTTTTCCTTCATAGCTTGAAATTGGAAGGTCTTAGAAGCTTGAAACCAAGCGCATACAACACAAAGGGCCTCAATGAGCTACTGGCCGCTCACTGGTGGCTCCAGCGCACGCGGTTCAGTCGCATCATTCACTCTGATGTGGTGTTCATGAAGTTGGGTGTTGAGGTGCATGTACTGCATTGTGACAGAAAGTCACTTTACAACATCTTACAAGCCCAAAGTGGATTTTGAAAAAAGTTTCCACGAGCGCATGTTTTGGCCGTCTCAGCCAACTGTCATGAAATATGAAAAGTAAACGTGTCTTCACTTTTCCTTCATAGCTTGAAATTGGAAGGTCTTAGAAGCTTGAAACCAAGCGCATACAACACAAAGGGCCTCAATGAGCTACTGGCCGCTCACTGGTGGCTCCAGCGCACGCGGTTCAGTCGCATCATTCACTCTGATGTGGTGTTCATGAAGTTGGGTGTTGAGGTGCATGTACTGCATTGTGACAGAAAGTCACTTTACAACATCTTACAAGCCCAAAGTGGATTTTGAAAAAAGTTTCCACGAGCGCATGTTTTGGCCGTCTCAGCCAACTGTCATGAAATATGAAAAGTAAACGTGTCTTCACTTTTCCTTCATAGCTTGAAATTGGAAGGTCTTAGAAGCTTGAAACCAAGCGCATACAACACAAAGGGCCTCAATGAGCTACTGGCCGCTCACTGGTGGCTCCAGCGCACGCGGTTCAGTCGCATCATTCACTCTGATGTGGTGTTCATGAAGTTGGGTGTTGAGGTGCATGTACTGCATTGTGACAGAAAGTCACTTTACAACATCTTACAAGCCCAAAGTGGATTTTGAAAAAAGTTTCCACGAGCGCATGTTTTGGCCGTCTCAGCCAACTGTCATGAAATATGAAAAGTAAACGTGTCTTCACTTTTCCTTCATAGCTTGAAATTGGAAGGTCTTAGAAGCTTGAAACCAAGCGCATACAACACAAAGGGCCTCAATGAGCTACTGGCCGCTCACTGGTGGCTCCAGCGCACGCGGTTCAGTCGCATCATTCACTCTGATGTGGTGTTCATGAAGTTGGGTGTTGAGGTGCATGTACTGCATTGTGACAGAAAGTCACTTTACAACATCTTACAAGCCCAAAGTGGATTTTGAAAAAAGTTTCCACGAGCGCATGTTTTGGCCGTCTCAGCCAACTGTCATGAAATATGAAAAGTAAACGTGTCTTCACTTTTCCTTCATAGCTTGAAATTGGAAGGTCTTAGAAGCTTGAAACCAAGCGCATACAACACAAAGGGCCTCAATGAGCTACTGGCCGCTCACTGGTGGCTCCAGCGCACGCGGTTCAGTCGCATCATTCACTCTGATGTGGTGTTCATGAAGTTGGGTGTTGAGGTGCATGTACTGCATTGTGACAGAAAGTCACTTTACAACATCTTACAAGCCCAAAGTGGATTTTGAAAAAAGTTTCCACGAGCGCATGTTTTGGCCGTCTCAGCCAACTGTCATGAAATATGAAAAGTAAACGTGTCTTCACTTTTCCTTCATAGCTTGAAATTGGAAGGTCTTAGAAGCTTGAAACCAAGCGCATACAACACAAAGGGCCTCAATGAGCTACTGGCCGCTCACTGGTGGCTCCAGCGCACGCGGTTCAGTCGCATCATTCACTCTGATGTGGTGTTCATGAAGTTGGGTGTTGAGGTGCATGTACTGCATTGTGACAGAAAGTCACTTTACAACATCTTACAAGCCCAAAGTGGATTTTGAAAAAAGTTTCCACGAGCGCATGTTTTGGCCGTCTCAGCCAACTGTCATGAAATATGAAAAGTAAACGTGTCTTCACTTTTCCTTCATAGCTTGAAATTGGAAGGTCTTAGAAGCTTGAAACCAAGCGCATACAACACAAAGGGCCTCAATGAGCTACTGGCCGCTCACTGGTGGCTCCAGCGCACGCGGTTCAGTCGCATCATTCACTCTGATGTGGTGTTCATGAAGTTGGGTGTTGAGGTGCATGTACTGCATTGTGACAGAAAGTCACTTTACAACATCTTACAAGCCCAAAGTGGATTTTGAAAAAAGTTTCCACGAGCGCATGTTTTGGCCGTCTCAGCCAACTGTCATGAAATATGAAAAGTAAACGTGTCTTCACTTTTCCTTCATAGCTTGAAATTGGAAGGTCTTAGAAGCTTGAAACCAAGCGCATACAACACAAAGGGCCTCAATGAGCTACTGGCCGCTCACTGGTGGCTCCAGCGCACGCGGTTCAGTCGCATCATTCACTCTGATGTGGTGTTCATGAAGTTGGGTGTTGAGGTGCATGTACTGCATTGTGACAGAAAGTCACTTTACAACATCTTACAAGCCCAAAGTGGATTTTGAAAAAAGTTTCCACGAGCGCATGTTTTGGCCGTCTCAGCCAACTGTCATGAAATATGAAAAGTAAACGTGTCTTCACTTTTCCTTCATAGCTTGAAATTGGAAGGTCTTAGAAGCTTGAAACCAAGCGCATACAACACAAAGGGCCTCAATGAGCTACTGGCCGCTCACTGGTGGCTCCAGCGCACGCGGTTCAGTCGCATCATTCACTCTGATGTGGTGTTCATGAAGTTGGGTGTTGAGGTGCATGTACTGCATTGTGACAGAAAGTCACTTTACAACATCTTACAAGCCCAAAGTGGATTTTGAAAAAAGTTTCCACGAGCGCATGTTTTGGCCGTCTCAGCCAACTGTCATGAAATATGAAAAGTAAACGTGTCTTCACTTTTCCTTCATAGCTTGAAATTGGAAGGTCTTAGAAGCTTGAAACCAAGCGCATACAACACAAAGGGCCTCAATGAGCTACTGGCCGCTCACTGGTGGCTCCAGCGCACGCGGTTCAGTCGCATCATTCACTCTGATGTGGTGTTCATGAAGTTGGGTGTTGAGGTGCATGTACTGCATTGTGACAGAAAGTCACTTTACAACATCTTACAAGCCCAAAGTGGATTTTGAAAAAAGTTTCCACGAGCGCATGTTTTGGCCGTCTCAGCCAACTGTCATGAAATATGAAAAGTAAACGTGTCTTCACTTTTCCTTCATAGCTTGAAATTGGAAGGTCTTAGAAGCTTGAAACCAAGCGCATACAACACAAAGGGCCTCAATGAGCTACTGGCCGCTCACTGGTGGCTCCAGCGCACGCGGTTCAGTCGCATCATTCACTCTGATGTGGTGTTCATGAAGTTGGGTGTTGAGGTGCATGTACTGCATTGTGACAGAAAGTCACTTTACAACATCTTACAAGCCCAAAGTGGATTTTGAAAAAAGTTTCCACGAGCGCATGTTTTGGCCGTCTCAGCCAACTGTCATGAAATATGAAAAGTAAACGTGTCTTCACTTTTCCTTCATAGCTTGAAATTGGAAGGTCTTAGAAGCTTGAAACCAAGCGCATACAACACAAAGGGCCTCAATGAGCTACTGGCCGCTCACTGGTGGCTCCAGCGCACGCGGTTCAGTCGCATCATTCACTCTGATGTGGTGTTCATGAAGTTGGGTGTTGAGGTGCATGTACTGCATTGTGACAGAAAGTCACTTTACAACATCTTACAAGCCCAAAGTGGATTTTGAAAAAAGTTTCCACGAGCGCATGTTTTGGCCGTCTCAGCCAACTGTCATGAAATATGAAAAGTAAACGTGTCTTCACTTTTCCTTCATAGCTTGAAATTGGAAGGTCTTAGAAGCTTGAAACCAAGCGCATACAACACAAAGGGCCTCAATGAGCTACTGGCCGCTCACTGGTGGCTCCAGCGCACGCGGTTCAGTCGCATCATTCACTCTGATGTGGTGTTCATGAAGTTGGGTGTTGAGGTGCATGTACTGCATTGTGACAGAAAGTCACTTTACAACATCTTACAAGCCCAAAGTGGATTTTGAAAAAAGTTTCCACGAGCGCATGTTTTGGCCGTCTCAGCCAACTGTCATGAAATATGAAAAGTAAACGTGTCTTCACTTTTCCTTCATAGCTTGAAATTGGAAGGTCTTAGAAGCTTGAAACCAAGCGCATACAACACAAAGGGCCTCAATGAGCTACTGGCCGCTCACTGGTGGCTCCAGCGCACGCGGTTCAGTCGCATCATTCACTCTGATGTGGTGTTCATGAAGTTGGGTGTTGAGGTGCATGTACTGCATTGTGACAGAAAGTCACTTTACAACATCTTACAAGCCCAAAGTGGATTTTGAAAAAAGTTTCCACGAGCGCATGTTTTGGCCGTCTCAGCCAACTGTCATGAAATATGAAAAGTAAACGTGTCTTCACTTTTCCTTCATAGCTTGAAATTGGAAGGTCTTAGAAGCTTGAAACCAAGCGCATACAACACAAAGGGCCTCAATGAGCTACTGGCCGCTCACTGGTGGCTCCAGCGCACGCGGTTCAGTCGCATCATTCACTCTGATGTGGTGTTCATGAAGTTGGGTGTTGAGGTGCATGTACTGCATTGTGACAGAAAGTCACTTTACAACATCTTACAAGCCCAAAGTGGATTTTGAAAAAAGTTTCCACGAGCGCATGTTTTGGCCGTCTCAGCCAACTGTCATGAAATATGAAAAGTAAACGTGTCTTCACTTTTCCTTCATAGCTTGAAATTGGAAGGTCTTAGAAGCTTGAAACCAAGCGCATACAACACAAAGGGCCTCAATGAGCTACTGGCCGCTCACTGGTGGCTCCAGCGCACGCGGTTCAGTCGCATCATTCACTCTGATGTGGTGTTCATGAAGTTGGGTGTTGAGGTGCATGTACTGCATTGTGACAGAAAGTCACTTTACAACATCTTACAAGCCCAAAGTGGATTTTGAAAAAAGTTTCCACGAGCGCATGTTTTGGCCGTCTCAGCCAACTGTCATGAAATATGAAAAGTAAACGTGTCTTCACTTTTCCTTCATAGCTTGAAATTGGAAGGTCTTAGAAGCTTGAAACCAAGCGCATACAACACAAAGGGCCTCAATGAGCTACTGGCCGCTCACTGGTGGCTCCAGCGCACGCGGTTCAGTCGCATCATTCACTCTGATGTGGTGTTCATGAAGTTGGGTGTTGAGGTGCATGTACTGCATTGTGACAGAAAGTCACTTTACAACATCTTACAAGCCCAAAGTGGATTTTGAAAAAAGTTTCCACGAGCGCATGTTTTGGCCGTCTCAGCCAACTGTCATGAAATATGAAAAGTAAACGTGTCTTCACTTTTCCTTCATAGCTTGAAATTGGAAGGTCTTAGAAGCTTGAAACCAAGCGCATACAACACAAAGGGCCTCAATGAGCTACTGGCCGCTCACTGGTGGCTCCAGCGCACGCGGTTCAGTCGCATCATTCACTCTGATGTGGTGTTCATGAAGTTGGGTGTTGAGGTGCATGTACTGCATTGTGACAGAAAGTCACTTTACAACATCTTACAAGCCCAAAGTGGATTTTGAAAAAAGTTTCCACGAGCGCATGTTTTGGCCGTCTCAGCCAACTGTCATGAAATATGAAAAGTAAACGTGTCTTCACTTTTCCTTCATAGCTTGAAATTGGAAGGTCTTAGAAGCTTGAAACCAAGCGCATACAACACAAAGGGCCTCAATGAGCTACTGGCCGCTCACTGGTGGCTCCAGCGCACGCGGTTCAGTCGCATCATTCACTCTGATGTGGTGTTCATGAAGTTGGGTGTTGAGGTGCATGTACTGCATTGTGACAGAAAGTCACTTTACAACATCTTACAAGCCCAAAGTGGATTTTGAAAAAAGTTTCCACGAGCGCATGTTTTGGCCGTCTCAGCCAACTGTCATGAAATATGAAAAGTAAACGTGTCTTCACTTTTCCTTCATAGCTTGAAATTGGAAGGTCTTAGAAGCTTGAAACCAAGCGCATACAACACAAAGGGCCTCAATGAGCTACTGGCCGCTCACTGGTGGCTCCAGCGCACGCGGTTCAGTCGCATCATTCACTCTGATGTGGTGTTCATGAAGTTGGGTGTTGAGGTGCATGTACTGCATTGTGACAGAAAGTCACTTTACAACATCTTACAAGCCCAAAGTGGATTTTGAAAAAAGTTTCCACGAGCGCATGTTTTGGCCGTCTCAGCCAACTGTCATGAAATATGAAAAGTAAACGTGTCTTCACTTTTCCTTCATAGCTTGAAATTGGAAGGTCTTAGAAGCTTGAAACCAAGCGCATACAACACAAAGGGCCTCAATGAGCTACTGGCCGCTCACTGGTGGCTCCAGCGCACGCGGTTCAGTCGCATCATTCACTCTGATGTGGTGTTCATGAAGTTGGGTGTTGAGGTGCATGTACTGCATTGTGACAGAAAGTCACTTTACAACATCTTACAAGCCCAAAGTGGATTTTGAAAAAAGTTTCCACGAGCGCATGTTTTGGCCGTCTCAGCCAACTGTCATGAAATATGAAAAGTAAACGTGTCTTCACTTTTCCTTCATAGCTTGAAATTGGAAGGTCTTAGAAGCTTGAAACCAAGCGCATACAACACAAAGGGCCTCAATGAGCTACTGGCCGCTCACTGGTGGCTCCAGCGCACGCGGTTCAGTCGCATCATTCACTCTGATGTGGTGTTCATGAAGTTGGGTGTTGAGGTGCATGTACTGCATTGTGACAGAAAGTCACTTTACAACATCTTACAAGCCCAAAGTGGATTTTGAAAAAAGTTTCCACGAGCGCATGTTTTGGCCGTCTCAGCCAACTGTCATGAAATATGAAAAGTAAACGTGTCTTCACTTTTCCTTCATAGCTTGAAATTGGAAGGTCTTAGAAGCTTGAAACCAAGCGCATACAACACAAAGGGCCTCAATGAGCTACTGGCCGCTCACTGGTGGCTCCAGCGCACGCGGTTCAGTCGCATCATTCACTCTGATGTGGTGTTCATGAAGTTGGGTGTTGAGGTGCATGTACTGCATTGTGACAGAAAGTCACTTTACAACATCTTACAAGCCCAAAGTGGATTTTGAAAAAAGTTTCCACGAGCGCATGTTTTGGCCGTCTCAGCCAACTGTCATGAAATATGAAAAGTAAACGTGTCTTCACTTTTCCTTCATAGCTTGAAATTGGAAGGTCTTAGAAGCTTGAAACCAAGCGCATACAACACAAAGGGCCTCAATGAGCTACTGGCCGCTCACTGGTGGCTCCAGCGCACGCGGTTCAGTCGCATCATTCACTCTGATGTGGTGTTCATGAAGTTGGGTGTTGAGGTGCATGTACTGCATTGTGACAGAAAGTCACTTTACAACATCTTACAAGCCCAAAGTGGATTTTGAAAAAAGTTTCCACGAGCGCATGTTTTGGCCGTCTCAGCCAACTGTCATGAAATATGAAAAGTAAACGTGTCTTCACTTTTCCTTCATAGCTTGAAATTGGAAGGTCTTAGAAGCTTGAAACCAAGCGCATACAACACAAAGGGCCTCAATGAGCTACTGGCCGCTCACTGGTGGCTCCAGCGCACGCGGTTCAGTCGCATCATTCACTCTGATGTGGTGTTCATGAAGTTGGGTGTTGAGGTGCATGTACTGCATTGTGACAGAAAGTCACTTTACAACATCTTACAAGCCCAAAGTGGATTTTGAAAAAAGTTTCCACGAGCGCATGTTTTGGCCGTCTCAGCCAACTGTCATGAAATATGAAAAGTAAACGTGTCTTCACTTTTCCTTCATAGCTTGAAATTGGAAGGTCTTAGAAGCTTGAAACCAAGCGCATACAACACAAAGGGCCTCAATGAGCTACTGGCCGCTCACTGGTGGCTCCAGCGCACGCGGTTCAGTCGCATCATTCACTCTGATGTGGTGTTCATGAAGTTGGGTGTTGAGGTGCATGTACTGCATTGTGACAGAAAGTCACTTTACAACATCTTACAAGCCCAAAGTGGATTTTGAAAAAAGTTTCCACGAGCGCATGTTTTGGCCGTCTCAGCCAACTGTCATGAAATATGAAAAGTAAACGTGTCTTCACTTTTCCTTCATAGCTTGAAATTGGAAGGTCTTAGAAGCTTGAAACCAAGCGCATACAACACAAAGGGCCTCAATGAGCTACTGGCCGCTCACTGGTGGCTCCAGCGCACGCGGTTCAGTCGCATCATTCACTCTGATGTGGTGTTCATGAAGTTGGGTGTTGAGGTGCATGTACTGCATTGTGACAGAAAGTCACTTTACAACATCTTACAAGCCCAAAGTGGATTTTGAAAAAAGTTTCCACGAGCGCATGTTTTGGCCGTCTCAGCCAACTGTCATGAAATATGAAAAGTAAACGTGTCTTCACTTTTCCTTCATAGCTTGAAATTGGAAGGTCTTAGAAGCTTGAAACCAAGCGCATACAACACAAAGGGCCTCAATGAGCTACTGGCCGCTCACTGGTGGCTCCAGCGCACGCGGTTCAGTCGCATCATTCACTCTGATGTGGTGTTCATGAAGTTGGGTGTTGAGGTGCATGTACTGCATTGTGACAGAAAGTCACTTTACAACATCTTACAAGCCCAAAGTGGATTTTGAAAAAAGTTTCCACGAGCGCATGTTTTGGCCGTCTCAGCCAACTGTCATGAAATATGAAAAGTAAACGTGTCTTCACTTTTCCTTCATAGCTTGAAATTGGAAGGTCTTAGAAGCTTGAAACCAAGCGCATACAACACAAAGGGCCTCAATGAGCTACTGGCCGCTCACTGGTGGCTCCAGCGCACGCGGTTCAGTCGCATCATTCACTCTGATGTGGTGTTCATGAAGTTGGGTGTTGAGGTGCATGTACTGCATTGTGACAGAAAGTCACTTTACAACATCTTACAAGCCCAAAGTGGATTTTGAAAAAAGTTTCCACGAGCGCATGTTTTGGCCGTCTCAGCCAACTGTCATGAAATATGAAAAGTAAACGTGTCTTCACTTTTCCTTCATAGCTTGAAATTGGAAGGTCTTAGAAGCTTGAAACCAAGCGCATACAACACAAAGGGCCTCAATGAGCTACTGGCCGCTCACTGGTGGCTCCAGCGCACGCGGTTCAGTCGCATCATTCACTCTGATGTGGTGTTCATGAAGTTGGGTGTTGAGGTGCATGTACTGCATTGTGACAGAAAGTCACTTTACAACATCTTACAAGCCCAAAGTGGATTTTGAAAAAAGTTTCCACGAGCGCATGTTTTGGCCGTCTCAGCCAACTGTCATGAAATATGAAAAGTAAACGTGTCTTCACTTTTCCTTCATAGCTTGAAATTGGAAGGTCTTAGAAGCTTGAAACCAAGCGCATACAACACAAAGGGCCTCAATGAGCTACTGGCCGCTCACTGGTGGCTCCAGCGCACGCGGTTCAGTCGCATCATTCACTCTGATGTGGTGTTCATGAAGTTGGGTGTTGAGGTGCATGTACTGCATTGTGACAGAAAGTCACTTTACAACATCTTACAAGCCCAAAGTGGATTTTGAAAAAAGTTTCCACGAGCGCATGTTTTGGCCGTCTCAGCCAACTGTCATGAAATATGAAAAGTAAACGTGTCTTCACTTTTCCTTCATAGCTTGAAATTGGAAGGTCTTAGAAGCTTGAAACCAAGCGCATACAACACAAAGGGCCTCAATGAGCTACTGGCCGCTCACTAGTGGCTCCAGCGCACGCGGTTCAGTCGCATCATTCACTCTGATGTGGTGTTCATGAAGTTGGGTGTTGAGGTGCATGTACTGCATTGTGACAGAAAGTCACTTTACAACATCTTACAAGCCCAAAGTGGATTTTGAAAAAAGTTTCCACGAGCGCATGTTTTGGCCGTCTCAGCCAACTGTCATGAAATATGAAAAGTAAACGTGTCTTCACTTTTCCTTCATAGCTTGAAATTGGAAGGTCTTAGAAGCTTGAAACCAAGCGCATACAACACAAAGGGCCTCAATGAGCTACTGGCCGCTCACTGGTGGCTCCAGCGCACGCGGTTCAGTCGCATCATTCACTCTGATGTGGTGTTCATGAAGTTGGGTGTTGAGGTGCATGTACTGCATTGTGACAGAAAGTCACTTTACAACATCTTACAAGCCCAAAGTGGATTTTGAAAAAAGTTTCCACGAGCGCATGTTTTGGCCGTCTCAGCCAACTGTCATGAAATATGAAAAGTAAACGTGTCTTCACTTTTCCTTCATAGCTTGAAATTGGAAGGTCTTAGAAGCTTGAAACCAAGCGCATACAACACAAAGGGCCTCAATGAGCTACTGGCCGCTCACTGGTGGCTCCAGCGCACGCGGTTCAGTCGCATCATTCACTCTGATGTGGTGTTCATGAAGTTGGGTGTTGAGGTGCATGTACTGCATTGTGACAGAAAGTCACTTTACAACATCTTACAAGCCCAAAGTGGATTTTGAAAAAAGTTTCCACGAGCGCATGTTTTGGCCGTCTCAGCCAACTGTCATGAAATATGAAAAGTAAACATGTCTTCACTTTTCCTTCATAGCTTGAAATTGGAAGGTCTTAGAAGCTTGAAACCAAGCGCATACAACACAAAGGGCCTCAATGAGCTACTGGCCGCTCACTGGTGGCTCCAGCGCACGCGGTTCAGTCGCATCATTCACTCTGATGTGGTGTTCATGAAGTTGGGTGTTGAGGTGCATGTACTGCATTGTGACAGAAAGTCACTTTACAACATCTTACAAGCCCAAAGTGGATTTTGAAAAAAGTTTCCACGAGCGCATGTTTTGGCCGTCTCAGCCAACTGTCATGAAATATGAAAAGTAAACGTGTCTTCACTTTTCCTTCATAGCTTGAAATTGGAAGGTCTTAGAAGCTTGAAACCAAACGCATACAACACAAAGGGCCTCAATGAGCTACTGGCCGCTCACTGGTGGCTCCAGCGCACGCGGTTCAGTCGCATCATTCACTCTGATGTGGTGTTCATGAAGTTGGGTGTTGAGGTGCATGTACTGCATTGTGACAGAAAGTCACTTTACAACATCTTACAAGCCCAAAGTGGATTTTGAAAAAAGTTTCCACGAGCGCATGTTTTGGCCGTCTCAGCCAACTGTCATGAAATATGAAAAGTAAACGTGTCTTCACTTTTCCTTCATAGCTTGAAATTGGAAGGTCTTAGAAGCTTGAAACCAAGGGCATACAACACAAAGGGCCTCAATGAGCTACTGGCCGCTCACTAGTGGCTCCAGCGCACGCGGTTCAGTCGCATCATTCACTCTGATGTGGTGTTCATGAAGTTGGGTGTTGAGGTGCATGTACTGCATTGTGACAGAAAGTCACTTTACAACATCTTACAAGCCCAAAGTGGATTTTGAAAAAAGTTTCCACGAGCGCATGTTTTGGCCGTCTCAGCCAACTGTCATGAAATATGAAAAGTAAACGTGTCTTCACTTTTCCTTCATAGCTTGAAATTGGAAGGTCTTAGAAGCTTGAAACCAAGCGCATACAACACAAAGGGCCTCAATGAGCTACTGGCCGCTCACTGGTGGCTCCAGCGCACGCGGTTCAGTCGCATCATTCACTCTGATGTGGTGTTCATGAAGTTGGGTGTTGAGGTGCATGTACTGCATTGTGACAGAAAGTCACTTTACAACATCTTACAAGCCCAAAGTGGATTTTGAAAAAAGTTTCCACGAGCGCATGTTTTGGCCGTCTCAGCCAACTGTCATGAAATATGAAAAGTAAACGTGTCTTCACTTTTCCTTCATAGCTTGAAATTGGAAGGTCTTAGAAGCTTGAAACCAAGCGCATACAACACAAAGGGCCTCAATGAGCTACTGGCCGCTCACTGGTGGCTCCAGCGCACGCGGTTCAGTCGCATCATTCACTCTGATGTGGTGTTCATGAAGTTGGGTGTTGAGGTGCATGTACTGCATTGTGACAGAAAGTCACTTTACAACATCTTACAAGCCCAAAGTGGATTTTGAAAAAAGTTTCCACGAGCGCATGTTTTGGCCGTCTCAGCCAACTGTCATGAAATATGAAAAGTAAACGTGTCTTCACTTTTCCTTCATAGCTTGAAATTGGAAGGTCTTAGAAGCTTGAAACCAAGCGCATACAACACAAAGGGCCTCAATGAGCTACTGGCCGCTCACTGGTGGCTCCAGCGCACGCGGTTCAGTCGCATCATTCACTCTGATGTGGTGTTCATGAAGTTGGGTGTTGAGGTGCATGTACTGCATTGTGACAGAAAGTCACTTTACAACATCTTACAAGCCCAAAGTGGATTTTGAAAAAAGTCTCCACGAGCGCATGTTTTGGCCGTCTCAGCCAACTGTCATGAAATATGAAAAGTAAACGTGTCTTCACTTTTCCTTCATAGCTTGAAATTGGAAGGTCTTAGAAGCTTGAAACCAAGCGCATACAACACAAAGGGCCTCAATGAGCTACTGGCCGCTCACTGGTGGCTCCAGCGCACGCGGTTCAGTCGCATCATTCACTCTGATGTGGTGTTCATGAAGTTGGGTGTTGAGGTGCATGTACTGCATTGTGACAGAAAGTCATTTTACAACATCTTACAAGCCCAAAGTGGATTTTGAAAAAAGTCTCCACGAGCGCATGTTTTGGCCGTCTCAGCCAACTGTCATGAAATATGAAAAGTAAACGTGTCTTCACTTTTCCTTCATAGCTTGAAATTGGAAGGTCTTAGAAGCTTGAAACCAAGCGCATACAACACAAAGGGCCTCAATGAGCTACTGGCCGCTCACTGGTGGCTCCAGCGCACGCGGTTCAGTCGCATCATTCACTCTGATGTGGTGTTCATGAAGTTGGATGTTGAGGTGCATGTACTGCATTGTGACAGAAAGTCACTTTACAACATCTTACAAGCCCAAAGTGGATTTTGAAAAAAGTCTCCACGAGCGCATGTTTTGGCCGTCTCAGCCAACTGTCATGAAATATGAAAAGTAAACGTGTCTTCACTTTTCCTTCATAGCTTGAAATTGGAAGGTCTTAGAAGCTTGAAACCAAGCGCATACAACACAAAGGGCCTCAATGAGCTACTGGCCGCTCACTGGTGGCTCCAGCGCACGCGGTTCAGTCGCATCATTCACTCTGATGTGGTGTTCATGAAGTTGGGTGTTGAGGTGCATGTACTGCATTGTGACAGAAAGTCACTTTACAACATCTTACAAGCCCAAAGTGGATTTTGAAAAAAGTCTCCACGAGCGCATGTTTTGGCCGTCTCAGCCAACTGTCATGAAATATGAAAAGTAAACGTGTCTTCACTTTTCCTTCATAGCTTGAAATTGGAAGGTCTTAGAAGCTTGAAACCAAGCGCATACAACACAAAGGGCCTCAATGAGCTACTGGCCGCTCACTGGTGGCTCCAGCGCACGCGGTTCAGTCGCATCATTCACTCTGATGTGGTGTTCATGAAGTTGGGTGTTGAGGTGCATGTACTGCATTGTGACAGAAAGTCACTTTACAACATCTTACAAGCCCAAAGTGGATTTTGAAAAAAGTTTCCACGAGCGCATGTTTTGGCCGTCTCAGCCAACTGTCATGAAATATGAAAAGTAAACGTGTCTTCACTTTTCCTTCATAGCTTGAAATTGGAAGGTCTTAGAAGCTTGAAACCAAGCGCATACAACACAAAGGGCCTCAATGAGCTACTGGCCGCTCACTGGTGGCTCCAGCGCACGCGGTTCAGTCGCATCATTCACTCTGATGTGGTGTTCATGAAGTTGGGTGTTGAGGTGCATGTACTGCATTGTGACAGAAAGTCACTTTACAACATCTTACAAGCCCAAAGTGGATTTTGAAAAAAGTTTCCACGAGCGCATGTTTTGGCCGTCTCAGCCAACTGTCATGAAATATGAAAAGTAAACGTGTCTTCACTTTTCCTTCATAGCTTGAAATTGGAAGGTCTTAGAAGCTTGAAACCAAGCGCATACAACACAAAGGGCCTCAATGAGCTACTGGCCGCTCACTGGTGGCTCCAGCGCACGCGGTTCAGTCGCATCATTCACTCTGATGTGGTGTTCATGAAGTTGGGTGTTGAGGTGCATGTACTGCATTGTGACAGAAAGTCACTTTACAACATCTTACAAGCCCAAAGTGGATTTTGAAAAAAGTCTCCACGAGCGCATGTTTTGGCCGTCTCAGCCAACTGTCATGAAATATGAAAAGTAAACGTGTCTTCACTTTTCCTTCATAGCTTGAAATTGGAAGGTCTTAGAAGCTTGAAACCAAGCGCATACAACACAAAGGGCCTCAATGAGCTACTGGCCGCTCACTGGTGGCTCCAGCGCACGCGGTTCAGTCGCATCATTCACTCTGATGTGGTGTTCATGAAGTTGGGTGTTGAGGTGCATGTACTGCATTGTGACAGAAAGTCATTTTACAACATCTTACAAGCCCAAAGTGGATTTTGAAAAAAGTCTCCACGAGCGCATGTTTTGGCCGTCTCAGCCAACTGTCATGAAATATGAAAAGTAAACGTGTCTTCACTTTTCCTTCATAGCTTGAAATTGGAAGGTCTTAGAAGCTTGAAACCAAGCGCATACAACACAAAGGGCCTCAATGAGCTACTGGCCGCTCACTGGTGGCTCCAGCGCACGCGGTTCAGTCGCATCATTCACTCTGATGTGGTGTTCATGAAGTTGGATGTTGAGGTGCATGTACTGCATTGTGACAGAAAGTCACTTTACAACATCTTACAAGCCCAAAGTGGATTTTGAAAAAAGTCTCCACGAGCGCATGTTTTGGCCGTCTCAGCCAACTGTCATGAAATATGAAAAGTAAACGTGTCTTCACTTTTCCTTCATAGCTTGAAATTGGAAGGTCTTAGAAGCTTGAAACCAAGCGCATACAACACAAAGGGCCTCAATGAGCTACTGGCCGCTCACTGGTGGCTCCAGCGCACGCGGTTCAGTCGCATCATTCACTCTGATGTGGTGTTCATGAAGTTGGGTGTTGAGGTGCATGTACTGCATTGTGACAGAAAGTCACTTTACAACATCTTACAAGCCCAAAGTGGATTTTGAAAAAAGTTTCCACGAGCGCATGTTTTGGCCGTCTCAGCCAACTGTCATGAAATATGAAAAGTAAACGTGTCTTCACTTTTCCTTCATAGCTTGAAATTGGAAGGTCTTAGAAGCTTGAAACCAAGCGCATACAACACAAAGGGCCTCAATGAGCTACTGGCCGCTCACTGGTGGCTCCAGCGCACGCGGTTCAGTCGCATCATTCACTCTGATGTGGTGTTCATGAAGTTGGGTGTTGAGGTGCATGTACTGCATTGTGACAGAAAGTCACTTTACAACATCTTACAAGCCCAAAGTGGATTTTGAAAAAAGTTTCCACGAGCGCATGTTTTGGCCGTCTCAGCCAACTGTCATGAAATATGAAAAGTAAACGTGTCTTCACTTTTCCTTCATAGCTTGAAATTGGAAGGTCTTAGAAGCTTGAAACCAAGCGCATACAACACAAAGGGCCTCAATGAGCTACTGGCCGCTCACTGGTGGCTCCAGCGCACGCGGTTCAGTCGCATCATTCACTCTGATGTGGTGTTCATGAAGTTGGGTGTTGAGGTGCATGTACTGCATTGTGACAGAAAGTCACTTTACAACATCTTACAAGCCCAAAGTGGATTTTGAAAAAAGTTTCCACGAGCGCATGTTTTGGCCGTCTCAGCCAACTGTCATGAAATATGAAAAGTAAACGTGTCTTCACTTTTCCTTCATAGCTTGAAATTGGAAGGTCTTAGAAGCTTGAAACCAAGCGCATACAACACAAAGGGCCTCAATGAGCTACTGGCCGCTCACTGGTGGCTCCAGCGCACGCGGTTCAGTCGCATCATTCACTCTGATGTGGTGTTCATGAAGTTGGGTGTTGAGGTGCATGTACTGCATTGTGACAGAAAGTCACTTTACAACATCTTACAAGCCCAAAGTGGATTTTGAAAAAAGTTTCCACGAGCGCATGTTTTGGCCGTCTCAGCCAACTGTCATGAAATATGAAAAGTAAACGTGTCTTCACTTTTCCTTCATAGCTTGAAATTGGAAGGTCTTAGAAGCTTGAAACCAAGCGCATACAACACAAAGGGCCTCAATGAGCTACTGGCCGCTCACTGGTGGCTCCAGCGCACGCGGTTCAGTCGCATCATTCACTCTGATGTGGTGTTCATGAAGTTGGGTGTTGAGGTGCATGTACTGCATTGTGACAGAAAGTCACTTTACAACATCTTACAAGCCCAAAGTGGATTTTGAAAAAAGTTTCCACGAGCGCATGTTTTGGCCGTCTCAGCCAACTGTCATGAAATATGAAAAGTAAACGTGTCTTCACTTTTCCTTCATAGCTTGAAATTGGAAGGTCTTAGAAGCTTGAAACCAAGCGCATACAACACAAAGGGCCTCAATGAGCTACTGGCCGCTCACTGGTGGCTCCAGCGCACGCGGTTCAGTCGCATCATTCACTCTGATGTGGTGTTCATGAAGTTGGGTGTTGAGGTGCATGTACTGCATTGTGACAGAAAGTCACTTTACAACATCTTACAAGCCCAAAGTGGATTTTGAAAAAAGTTTCCACGAGCGCATGTTTTGGCCGTCTCAGCCAACTGTCATGAAATATGAAAAGTAAACGTGTCTTCACTTTTCCTTCATAGCTTGAAATTGGAAGGTCTTAGAAGCTTGAAACCAAGCGCATACAACACAAAGGGCCTCAATGAGCTACTGGCCGCTCACTGGTGGCTCCAGCGCACGCGGTTCAGTCGCATCATTCACTCTGATGTGGTGTTCATGAAGTTGGGTGTTGAGGTGCATGTACTGCATTGTGACAGAAAGTCACTTTACAACATCTTACAAGCCCAAAGTGGATTTTGAAAAAAGTTTCCACGAGCGCATGTTTTGGCCGTCTCAGCCAACTGTCATGAAATATGAAAAGTAAACGTGTCTTCACTTTTCCTTCATAGCTTGAAATTGGAAGGTCTTAGAAGCTTGAAACCAAGCGCATACAACACAAAGGGCCTCAATGAGCTACTGGCCGCTCACTGGTGGCTCCAGCGCACGCGGTTCAGTCGCATCATTCACTCTGATGTGGTGTTCATGAAGTTGGGTGTTGAGGTGCATGTACTGCATTGTGACAGAAAGTCACTTTACAACATCTTACAAGCCCAAAGTGGATTTTGAAAAAAGTTTCCACGAGCGCATGTTTTGGCCGTCTCAGCCAACTGTCATGAAATATGAAAAGTAAACGTGTCTTCACTTTTCCTTCATAGCTTGAAATTGGAAGGTCTTAGAAGCTTGAAACCAAGCGCATACAACACAAAGGGCCTCAATGAGCTACTGGCCGCTCACTGGTGGCTCCAGCGCACGCGGTTCAGTCGCATCATTCACTCTGATGTGGTGTTCATGAAGTTGGGTGTTGAGGTGCATGTACTGCATTGTGACAGAAAGTCACTTTACAACATCTTACAAGCCCAAAGTGGATTTTGAAAAAAGTTTCCACGAGCGCATGTTTTGGCCGTCTCAGCCAACTGTCATGAAATATGAAAAGTAAACGTGTCTTCACTTTTCCTTCATAGCTTGAAATTGGAAGGTCTTAGAAGCTTGAAACCAAACGCATACAACACAAAGGGCCTCAATGAGCTACTGGCCGCTCACTGGTGGCTCCAGCGCACGCGGTTCAGTCGCATCATTCACTCTGATGTGGTGTTCATGAAGTTGGGTGTTGAGGTGCATGTACTGCATTGTGACAGAAAGTCACTTTACAACATCTTACAAGCCCAAAGTGGATTTTGAAAAAAGTTTCCACGAGCGCATGTTTTGGCCGTCTCAGCCAACTGTCATGAAATATGAAAAGTAAACGTGTCTTCACTTTTCCTTCATAGCTTGAAATTGGAAGGTCTTAGAAGCTTGAAACCAAGCGCATACAACACAAAGGGCCTCAATGAGCTACTGGCCGCTCACTAGTGGCTCCAGCGCACGCGGTTCAGTCGCATCATTCACTCTGATGTGATGTTCATGAAGTTGGGTGTTGAGGTGCATGTACTGCATTGTGACAGAAAGTCACTTTACAACATCTTACAAGCCCAAAGTGGATTTTGAAAAAAGTTTCCACGAGCGCATGTTTTGGCCGTCTCAGCCAACTGTCATGAAATATGAAAAGTAAACGTGTCTTCACTTTTCCTTCATAGCTTGAAATTGGAAGGTCTTAGAAGCTTGAAACCAAGCGCATACAACACAAAGGGCCTCAATGAGCTACTGGCCGCTCACTGGTGGCTCCAGCGCACGCGGTTCAGTCGCATCATTCACTCTGATGTGGTGTTCATGAAGTTGGGTGTTGAGGTGCATGTACTGCATTGTGACAGAAAGTCACTTTACAACATCTTACAAGCCCAAAGTGGATTTTGAAAAAAGTTTCCACGAGCGCATGTTTTGGCCGTCTCAGCCAACTGTCATGAAATATGAAAAGTAAACGTGTCTTCACTTTTCCTTCATAGCTTGAAATTGGAAGGTCTTAGAAGCTTGAAACCAAGCGCATACAACACAAAGGGCCTCAATGAGCTACTGGCCGCTCACTGGTGGCTCCAGCGCACGCGGTTCAGTCGCATCATTCACTCTGATGTGGTGTTCATGAAGTTGGGTGTTGAGGTGCATGTACTGCATTGTGACAGAAAGTCACTTTACAACATCTTACAAGCCCAAAGTGGATTTTGAAAAAAGTTTCCACGAGCGCATGTTTTGGCCGTCTCAGCCAACTGTCATGAAATATGAAAAGTAAACGTGTCTTCACTTTTCCTTCATAGCTTGAAATTGGAAGGTCTTAGAAGCTTGAAACCAAGCGCATACAACACAAAGGGCCTCAATGAGCTACTGGCCGCTCACTGGTGGCTCCAGCGCACGCGGTTCAGTCGCATCATTCACTCTGATGTGGTGTTCATGAAGTTGGGTGTTGAGGTGCATGTACTGCATTGTGACAGAAAGTCACTTTACAACATCTTACAAGCCCAAAGTGGATTTTGAAAAAAGTTTCCACGAGCGCATGTTTTGGCCGTCTCAGCCAACTGTCATGAAATATGAAAAGTAAACGTGTCTTCACTTTTCCTTCATAGCTTGAAATTGGAAGGTCTTAGAAGCTTGAAACCAAGCGCATACAACACAAAGGGCCTCAATGAGCTACTGGCCGCTCACTGGTGGCTCCAGCGCACGCGGTTCAGTCGCATCATTCACTCTGATGTGGTGTTCATGAAGTTGGGTGTTGAGGTGCATGTACTGCATTGTGACAGAAAGTCACTTTACAACATCTTACAAGCCCAAAGTGGATTTTGAAAAAAGTTTCCACGAGCGCATGTTTTGGCCGTCTCAGCCAACTGTCATGAAATATGAAAAGTAAACGTGTCTTCACTTTTCCTTCATAGCTTGAAATTGGAAGGTCTTAGAAGCTTGAAACCAAGCGCATACAACACAAAGGGCCTCAATGAGCTACTGGCCGCTCACTGGTGGCTCCAGCGCACGCGGTTCAGTCGCATCATTCACTCTGATGTGGTGTTCATGAAGTTGGGTGTTGAGGTGCATGTACTGCATTGTGACAGAAAGTCACTTTACAACATCTTACAAGCCCAAAGTGGATTTTGAAAAAAGTTTCCACGAGCGCATGTTTTGGCCGTCTCAGCCAACTGTCATGAAATATGAAAAGTAAACGTGTCTTCACTTTTCCTTCATAGCTTGAAATTGGAAGGTCTTAGAAGCTTGAAACCAAGCGCATACAACACAAAGGGCCTCAATGAGCTACTGGCCGCTCACTGGTGGCTCCAGCGCACGCGGTTCAGTCGCATCATTCACTCTGATGTGGTGTTCATGAAGTTGGGTGTTGAGGTGCATGTACTGCATTGTGACAGAAAGTCACTTTACAACATCTTACAAGCCCAAAGTGGATTTTGAAAAAAGTTTCCACGAGCGCATGTTTTGGCCGTCTCAGCCAACTGTCATGAAATATGAAAAGTAAACGTGTCTTCACTTTTCCTTCATAGCTTGAAATTGGAAGGTCTTAGAAGCTTGAAACCAAGCGCATACAACACAAAGGGCCTCAATGAGCTACTGGCCGCTCACTGGTGGCTCCAGCGCACGCGGTTCAGTCGCATCATTCACTCTGATGTGGTGTTCATGAAGTTGGGTGTTGAGGTGCATGTACTGCATTGTGACAGAAAGTCACTTTACAACATCTTACAAGCCCAAAGTGGATTTTGAAAAAAGTTTCCACGAGCGCATGTTTTGGCCGTCTCAGCCAACTGTCATGAAATATGAAAAGTAAACGTGTCTTCACTTTTCCTTCATAGCTTGAAATTGGAAGGTCTTAGAAGCTTGAAACCAAGCGCATACAACACAAAGGGCCTCAATGAGCTACTGGCCGCTCACTGGTGGCTCCAGCGCACGCGGTTCAGTCGCATCATTCACTCTGATGTGGTGTTCATGAAGTTGGGTGTTGAGGTGCATGTACTGCATTGTGACAGAAAGTCACTTTACAACATCTTACAAGCCCAAAGTGGATTTTGAAAAAAGTTTCCACGAGCGCATGTTTTGGCCGTCTCAGCCAACTGTCATGAAATATGAAAAGTAAACGTGTCTTCACTTTTCCTTCATAGCTTGAAATTGGAAGGTCTTAGAAGCTTGAAACCAAGCGCATACAACACAAAGGGCCTCAATGAGCTACTGGCCGCTCACTGGTGGCTCCAGCGCACGCGGTTCAGTCGCATCATTCACTCTGATGTGGTGTTCATGAAGTTGGGTGTTGAGGTGCATGTACTGCATTGTGACAGAAAGTCACTTTACAACATCTTACAAGCCCAAAGTGGATTTTGAAAAAAGTTTCCACGAGCGCATGTTTTGGCCGTCTCAGCCAACTGTCATGAAATATGAAAAGTAAACGTGTCTTCACTTTTCCTTCATAGCTTGAAATTGGAAGGTCTTAGAAGCTTGAAACCAAGCGCATACAACACAAAGGGCCTCAATGAGCTACTGGCCGCTCACTGGTGGCTCCAGCGCACGCGGTTCAGTCGCATCATTCACTCTGATGTGGTGTTCATGAAGTTGGGTGTTGAGGTGCATGTACTGCATTGTGACAGAAAGTCACTTTACAACATCTTACAAGCCCAAAGTGGATTTTGAAAAAAGTTTCCACGAGCGCATGTTTTGGCCGTCTCAGCCAACTGTCATGAAATATGAAAAGTAAACGTGTCTTCACTTTTCCTTCATAGCTTGAAATTGGAAGGTCTTAGAAGCTTGAAACCAAGCGCATACAACACAAAGGGCCTCAATGAGCTACTGGCCGCTCACTGGTGGCTCCAGCGCACGCGGTTCAGTCGCATCATTCACTCTGATGTGGTGTTCATGAAGTTGGGTGTTGAGGTGCATGTACTGCATTGTGACAGAAAGTCACTTTACAACATCTTACAAGCCCAAAGTGGATTTTGAAAAAAGTCTCCACGAGCGCATGTTTTGGCCGTCTCAGCCAACTGTCATGAAATATGAAAAGTAAACGTGTCTTCACTTTTCCTTCATAGCTTGAAATTGGAAGGTCTTAGAAGCTTGAAACCAAGCGCATACAACACAAAGGGCCTCAATGAGCTACTGGCCGCTCACTGGTGGCTCCAGCGCACGCGGTTCAGTCGCATCATTCACTCTGATGTGGTGTTCATGAAGTTGGGTGTTGAGGTGCATGTACTGCATTGTGACAGAAAGTCACTTTACAACATCTTACAAGCCCAAAGTGGATTTTGAAAAAAGTTTCCACGAGCGCATGTTTTGGCCGTCTCAGCCAACTGTCATGAAATATGAAAAGTAAACGTGTCTTCACTTTTCCTTCATAGCTTGAAATTGGAAGGTCTTAGAAGCTTGAAACCAAGCGCATACAACACAAAGGGCCTCAATGAGCTACTGGCCGCTCACTGGTGGCTCCAGCGCACGCGGTTCAGTCGCATCATTCACTCTGATGTGGTGTTCATGAAGTTGGGTGTTGAGGTGCATGTACTGCATTGTGACAGAAAGTCACTTTACAACATCTTACAAGCCCAAAGTGGATTTTGAAAAAAGTTTCCACGAGCGCATGTTTTGGCCGTCTCAGCCAACTGTCATGAAATATGAAAAGTAAACGTGTCTTCACTTTTCCTTCATAGCTTGAAATTGGAAGGTCTTAGAAGCTTGAAACCAAGCGCATACAACACAAAGGGCCTCAATGAGCTACTGGCCGCTCACTGGTGGCTCCAGCGCACGCGGTTCAGTCGCATCATTCACTCTGATGTGGTGTTCATGAAGTTGGGTGTTGAGGTGCATGTACTGCATTGTGACAGAAAGTCACTTTACAACATCTTACAAGCCCAAAGTGGATTTTGAAAAAAGTTTCCACGAGCGCATGTTTTGGCCGTCTCAGCCAACTGTCATGAAATATGAAAAGTAAACGTGTCTTCACTTTTCCTTCATAGCTTGAAATTGGAAGGTCTTAGAAGCTTGAAACCAAGCGCATACAACACAAAGGGCCTCAATGAGCTACTGGCCGCTCACTGGTGGC
>NW_026910775.1:12500-18569 GCF_963854185.1 Sardina pilchardus | reverse complement strand
TTCCTTAGTTAGGATCACGGCGTCTTACGGCACTGATTGGTTTAGAGGTGGCACTTCCATGCCCTCTCTCTCCCGTGCCCTCTCTTCCACGCGGGCACTGATGGCACACGGCAGCGCGCCCACCAGGAGACGCTACGCTAGAGCGTGGGAGCCTCGCAAGGGATTGTGGGTATTCCTCTCACATCATTAACCCCCATGTGCTCAAATGTGACCTACTTAGGGAGCAAGGCATACAGTGTTTGCATACAAGTGTACGGGTATATACTGTAGGAGTGTAGGAGTGGGGAGGCTTGAGCTCTAGCTCAACATGAGCAGAAGTAGGGCAAGGGGAACAGTGCATCGGCCAGGATGGGGAACAGTATAGATGTAGGGGGAATAGTATAGTATAGCAGGTAGGGAGAACAGATTAGCTATGCAGTGAGGAGTATCTGCATTAGTGAGTGTGTGTTGAGGTTGTGTGTGTGTGTGTATGTGTGTGTGTGTGTGTGTGTGTGTGTGTGTGTGTGTGTGTGTGTCCATGTATGTGAGGGTGTGTCTCTGTGTGTGTCTGTGTGTGTCTGTGTGTGTGAGGGTGTGTCCGTGTGTGTGTGTCTGTGTGTTCGAGGGTGTGTCTGTGTGTGTGTGTGTGTGTGTGTGTGTGTGTGTGTGTGTGTGTGTGTGTGTGTGTGTGTCTGTGTGTGTTTGTGTGAGGATGTGTTCATGTGTGTGTGTGTGTGTGTGTGTGTGTGTGTGTGTTTATATCTGGAGAACACAGCAGGTACTCACATATAGCGCAGGTTGGGGTTCTGTTGAAAGGCTTTGAGCTGGATGGTACGCAGGTTGCTGTTGGTGATCGTTCTGAAAGAGGAGGAAGAGGAGCACAATCCATGTTAGGGAGGAAGACGAGGAGGAAGAAAAAGGATATGGCCGGTGTTAATGTCACACCTGCCAAGGAGCCTCCCTAGTGGAAAAAAACTGGCCACTGCACTGACAGTACAAGTCTCTAGAGGAGGTGGTGTCTGTGTGCTCTGAAAAGGTGTCACTTCTTCTCAGGCTGTTTTGGGACAAGTCCCAAAAAAGTACTTATAAAAATGATCACTAGGACAGAGAGTATGGAACTTGAGAAGGGCAGAGAGAGAGAGAGAGAGAGAGAGAAAGAGAGAGAGAGAGAGGGAGTGCTTTAAAAGAAAAAGAAATCCCTTTGACTTATGCATACCATCTGTCAAAGTATGTGCTACATATTAACAATTGACATTGTGAATGTGTAGTATTTTTTGTCAGGTTTTTGTTAGAGTTTTCTAATCTTGCACCCCTACCAAGGTGGCCAGGGTAACTTGATGGCACATATTCCAGTGCTTCCCACTCAAAAGGGGACATTTTTGATCATTTTAGAAGTCAGCCTGAACCTCCTATATGTCCCTAAAGAAAACACATCTATCTGGTCCATCAGCTGCTATCTACACTTCACAATTCTACACATTTCTATACATTTATATACAGTACATGTGTGTCCTTTTCCCCATAGTCTAACAGGGGACACCAGGCGCGTAACTGAAGCGTTCCGTTCGCAAAGCGTATGCCGCAGCAGTTAATAATCACTATAATCAATGGAAGTAGCTACACCAGACACGACAGTGGGGCGTACGCTCCAAAAAAATAGACCAGTCTTCTAAAATAGGCTTTACGCGTGGCAAACGGAACGCCTCAGTCACGCGCCTGGTGTAGCTCCCCTGTAAGAGACTCTTTCATTTACACAGTAGGTCAGTGCTGAACATATTCCTACTGCACCCACTCTCAGACACACACACACACATACATACATATATAGACATACACACACACACACACACACACACGCACACGCACACGCACACGCACACACGCACACGCACACACGCACACGCACATATACACAGACACACACACACACACAAATACTCACACACAAAAACACATACTCTCTCTCACACACACGCACGCACACACACACACACACACACACACACACACACACACACACACACACACACACACACACACACACACACACACACACACACACACACACACACACACACACACACACACACACACACTTCCAGTGCATCCCTCGACAGCCCCATTAGAAGAAGGATATTATAGAGGCTCCATTCCCTCGCTTGCCTCTGGTAGACTTTCTCCAGCAGCTGGAATCAATTATGTAGATTGACTCCATTTCATCTCAGCATCTGTAGGGCTGTTTGTGTGTGCCGTGATTGGAGCCCTTTCATTAGGCAGCCAAGCCAGAGAGAAATTACAGCAGGAAGTATTGGTGACTGCACCCACTCTCTCACACACACACACACACACACACACACACACACACACACACACACACACACACATAAATTACAGCAGGAAGCATTAGTGACTGCTCACACTCACACACACTGTGCACACACACACACAAACACACATACACACACACACACACACACACACACACACACACACACACACACACACAAACACATTTACACAAGTAAAAAAAAAAAGCTCAACTTTTGCAGATGCAGAGCATAACTATGTTGAATCAGTTAAATGACCTAAAAAAAGAGGGGAAGCTATGCCTGGAGATACTGATATGTTTGGTGTTACCATCTGCAGTCAGATAGTAACTGACTCCCACTGCTTATTATGGAGGGACTCACTGCCGTCAGTGCTCCTTACCGACTGAGTTAGACTGCTGGGCCTCTTAACTCTCAGAGTCCAATCTCACTCTAATTCATAATTCATCAAAGTTCATAGAGTGAATTTATCACTGCTTCTAGATCTTATAGTGTTAGTTACTGCCACTGCTTCTTATACAGTCGACTACCACCTCTAGTCCTTCCACAACGACTCCTGTGAGTTATTGTTTCTAGTCATTACAGACTGATTCACTTCACTGGCTCTATTTTTCATATGATGAGTCACTTCTGGTCCTTATACGGTGACTCGCTGCCCCCTTCTCCTTTGACAGTGGATGATTTCCTTCGAGTAATGGAAGCTTAAGGAATGATTGCCCAAGTAAAATGGTTCCTCCAGAAATGATTGCCTATGTGTCACGAGTCTGGAGCTGATGCGGTCCCAGACCTCAGACTCTGGCTTCATCCCAGAGCTGGGCAACAAGAGGCCTCTCCCAGGCTGTGTCCTGAGACCACAGTGAGCATAGTATAGTATAGTATGGTATTTATACTCTTTTGATCCCGTGGGGGAAATTCGGTCTCTGCATTTATCAGGCTGCCTGCTCAACAGCGGCGCTCGGGGAGCAGTGAGGGGTTACAGTAGGTGCCTTGCTCAAGGGCACTTCACCCGTGGACTGATCGGGGATCGAACGAGCAACCCTCCGGTTACAAGCTCGACACGCTAACGCTAACCAGTAGGCCATGGCTGCCTCAGTAGGCCGAGGCCGAGTAGTCAGAGGAGGTCAGTCAAGAGGTTGTGTGTACACAGACAGGCACGGCTCATATGGCTCTGGACATACGGCTCTGGAAAGTATGGCTTGGACGTATGGCTCAGGGACGTACTGTATGGTTCTGGGCATATGGCTCTAGGGCATATGGCTTGGACATACGGCTCTGGGAAATGGGTTGTTGCTGTGCATAGGCAGGGTGGATGGCTCTGGAATGTATGGCCCTGGACATACTGTATGGCTTGGATCATATGGCTCTGGGTATTGGGTTATTGGGCATTGTGTTATTGGTTAATGGGCTATGAGGTATTGGGTTATTAGGTATTGGGTTATCGGGTATTGGGTATTGGGGTGTTATGTTGTTGAGCATTGGATTATGCGGTATTGAGATATTGGTTATTGGGTATTGTGCTATGGAGTGTGGGATTATGGCTGTGTGGGCGGCATAATATGCTACAGTGATGTTGGGGGTGAGCAAGAGGGATACGCACACACTCATACACACACACACACACACACACACACACACACTGGGATGCACATGGAGATTGTATGGATACACCCACCCCTGATGTCAGTGATTTCAGTGTGGACAGGGAGGATCGACTTCATTCAGAAAGAGGTATTGAGGCTTTCAATGTGTCATCTTAGTGTGTGTGTGTGTGTGTGTGTGTGTGTGTGTGTATGCGTGTGTGCTAACAGAGAAAATGTGTATTGTATTGCATTATCAAACTGAATCTGGGTCCCAGATAGATCCTGCTTTTATTTCCTCAGGACTATGAGACACTCCTGTTCTCACACACACACACACACACACACACACACACACACACACACACACACACACACACACACACACACACACACACAAACCATCAGGAGAAGAGGGCCCCATTGAAAACACTTTTCAGTCCAGAAATATGATTTCGAGCTTTCCAGCACTATGCAAAGCTTTATTCTGCTGCTTCAAATTGACTCCAGTCTTTGAACCACAATTTGGATTAAGGACATATATTTCGTCCACAAAGCCTCAATTTTCCAACCTCTCACAAAATGGCTCCTCTCCTTGGGAGGGCATATTTTCCCTTTCCTCCCTCTCTCACCCCATTCTCTGTATTACTGATGTTACTCTAGTGAGGTTTATATTTATTCTCCAAGGAGGAGGCACGGTCCATGCCAATAACAAAAAAGCCTCCTGTTCTACACAAAGCACAGGCTTGAGGGAAAAACGGAGCAAGGGAGTGTACTGTAGCTCGTGTTTAGTTTTAGGAATGCAGCTCAAACACACCTTGAACCTCATGTAACATGTACTGTACACACCTTTAATCTGAGGCATCCCAAAATCCAGGGGCGGACATTCCTGGTTCCAAAGAGTAAAAGTCCTGCCATACATCCTTTCTACCTGTGCACTTAAATCAGGTGATATCACTAATTATCTGATCTACCTGACAGCTAATTAGGATGAGCTTGTTTTCCAAAATGGTTGGATTAAATACTTGGCAGGACTTTTACTTTCTGAACCCGGGATGTCCGCCTCTGCCAAAATCCTCCAGTTAACACTTAGTCACCTGCAATCTGATACATCCCAGATAGCAAAACTGCACTGGGACGGAACTGGGCCACATGTACCACAACATTCGGCACGGATCTTTATAATGGACCTGATCTGGCGTCCAAACGCACATCGGTCCAAAATTGTTTTGGATCTGTTTGACGGATTTGCGGCAGATATGAACTTGCACTCGTCCAGGTCCGTCCCAGATAGCAAAACACACCTACCACGACATCCGGCACGGATCTGAATAGTGGACCTGATCCGCCGTCCAAACGCACATCGGTCCAAAATTGTTTTGGATCCGTTTAACTGATCTGGTGGCAATAAGGGCTGAGACTGCTCCCAACAAACAAGATAACGTCCCGGCGATGATTCAGAGCTTTTTAAAAAAACGTATTTTGTCACTGCGACGTAAAAAGAGGAAAAATCGAATTTCACCCTACTACCAGTTCACCGTTTAGCATTTGCGCCATGGAGTTCACCCAAGTCAATCTGTCACGAGCGTGTGGCGTTAGGATACTATTTATGTGAGTGAAACAGCTGTTAACGTTGGTAAGCAGTGATTGGCATACAGTAATGATTTGCAATTAAGCTTACGTCTAGAATTTCATTTCACACATTTATTTAGCTTACCTGTGGGTGCGGCTTGGAGATTGATGATCACATCCAGATGATTAGAAATCAGAAGAGTTAGCTGGGTATTTATACCCGGTTAGGTCTAATACTTTCACGACTACGGTGTATTTCCCCCCTAATAAATTACTAAGTCAATGGTCATATCTGGTAATGTTGTTGTTCAAAACATCAGTGGAGTAGGTTAGCCTATAAGCTAAAATATCCCAACCACATTGTTTAAAAATTCAAAACTAATATTTGCAATGCATGCTGGGAAGCAAACAAAGCAAACAAACAAGCAAACAAAGTAGGCCTACACAAAATATAATTAAAGTTATCAGAGAATGTCTAGGTTATATTTTATATCTAAACCATGAGGTTTATAAAGTCATAAAATTGTGATAAGCATCCTTAATTCTTCTGCAAAGTTTTTTATAGTGGTGACCAGTTGGGGATGTGAATGTCTGCTTAAAGTCATATGTGATAT
>NW_026910774.1:0-12500 GCF_963854185.1 Sardina pilchardus | reverse complement strand
AGAAGAGAGGAGAGGAGAGGAGAAGAGAGAAAGATGGAGTGAAGACAGAGAGAGGAAACCGAGAGAAGAGAGGAGGGGAGAGGAGAAGAGAGAAAGATGGAGTGAAGACAGAGAGAGGAAACCGAGAGAAGAGAGGAGGGGAGGGGAGAAGAGAGAAAGATGGAGTGAATGAAAGGAAGATGGAGAAGGAGGAGAGCGAGAGAGCGAGTGACAGGGTGGGTGGGGGTAGTACAGGGACGCAGATAGAAGCATCAGAGGCGGTGCAGCAGGCAGGAAGGCGGGCGGGCGGGCGGGTTCTGCCCCATGGATGAGAGAGCCCCGCTCCAGACCAACGGGCATGGAAAATATGCACACTCTCCACCTCCTCCATCCTCCTCCTCCTCCTCCTCCTCCACCCCCGGGCCCCCAACCAGCGGCGGCGGTGGCAGGGGCTGCCGTCTCCTCCGGAGGCCAGGCTCGGTGCTCTCTGCTGGGGCTTGCGGCGGCGTGTGACAGGCCCAGTAGAGTGAGAAATGTGGTGAACCCAAAATCCCACACACATGCCAGCCTGCTCCGCCTCACCCATCCACCCCTCCACCCCTCCACCCATCCACCGCTCCACCCATCCACCCATCCACCCCTCCACCCCTCCACCCCTCCACCCATCCACCCCTCCACCCATCCACCCCTCCACCCATCCACCCATCCACCCCTCCACCCATCCACCCCTCCACCCGCCCGGCCTCTCCAATGACAACTGGCACACGCTCCTTTTGTTTTCACATCTCTCTCTCTCTCTCTCTCTCTCTCTCTCTCTCTCTCTCTCTCTCTCTCTCTCTCTCTCTCTCTCTCTCTCTCTCTCACACACACACCCTCTCTCCTTTTGTCTTTCAATCCGCATCTCTCTCAAGCACACAAACACACACTCTCCTTCTATGCCTTTCAATCTCTCTCTCTCTCTTACATACACACAAATACACACACACACACACACACACACACACACTTTTCTGTCCTTCAGTCTCTCTCCCTCTTATTCTTCCAATTCCCTCTTTGAATCTCTCTCTCTCTCTCTCTCCGTCCTTGTCAATCCATCTCTCCGCTTCTTACTTTTTCTCTCATTTTTTGTTGTTGGACTTTCTTTGTTTCTCCTACACTCACGCACACACACACACACACACACACACACACACACACACACACACACACACACACACACACACACACACACACACACACACACACACACACACACACACACACACACACACACAGCACAGCTCTTTATTAGAGAAAACAAGAAGAGAAGTAATAAATGAGGAGCCCAAGAGTGAGCCCAGTAACTGTTCAGCTGTGGCTCTCTACTCCTGTTGTGTCCTTTTGGCTCCGTGTCGCCTCCTCTTCCTTTTTAATGGAGCACGCGGAGCAATAAACATAAAAAACAGGTATTCCAATATGTCCTACACCCGAGCAATTCCATTCTGCATGCAAAACTCGAGAGGATGAAAAAATGCAGAAATTGCCGTTCTCCATGCATATTAAAGACACTTGTCATCAAGACGTCACGCGAGACTACAGAGGACAAGAGGTACAGCCGTTCCATAGAGGCCGCCACTCTCACCATCACAACCATAAAATTAGATCCAGGGAAATATCCAAGGCGGGGGTGGGGGCTGGGGGGGGGGGGGGTTGTGTGGGGGGGGGCATTGTAGGGACTCCCATTCTGTGTATTTTGCATATAAAAAATGTTCACATGTAAATGACATGTGCCACAGAGACAAATTGGTAATTCCGGCCGGGAATGAAAATGATACTAAAGTGCAGTGGCAGGAATGGTGCGGTGTGCTTGGGAATTAGGGTTGTTAAAATGTCACGTTGAAGACGCAGACACACACACACACACACACACACACACACACACACACACACACACCTTTGGCAGGAGCAGATGCATTGTGAAAAGAGAGAGGCGTGCTATAGATGGGAGGCTTGATGACGGGGGGGGGGGGGGGGGGGGGGAGAGTGCCGGCCATGAGAATTTGCATGCGCCCGAGCACATTGTTCTCTGAATGAAAAGGCAGAAAAAAGAAGGAGCAAACGCAGACCCGAGGTGTGATAACGTTGCAATGGGCTGTTTCTGGATGGATGTTAGATGGCCACGGAAGACAAAAGTGGAAGTCAATTGTCTTGGAGAGGGAGGCTGTGCTCTGTTCTTAAACATCAAACATCATTATGGATTGTGAGGGGAAAATAACAGTACGAGCACACCTATCACACATTCACATAAATTACCCACGGCATGATCTCTAACGCTAGACAACTCATGCAGTTCTGTGAGCAAATACATGCTCCCCACATCATACAATTTGGTGTGAACACATTTATTTGGATTACATCCTTCTAATTAGTTTAATCCTCCATTGGTCTTTGAAATGAAGTTCATCTCTTCAACACAGTGTACTGCCACTCAAATACTTGCCCTGTGCTCTGAGGATTGTAGAGATCAAACACAGTGTCAGAGTGCTGGTGTATCTGTCTATCTGTTGATGGAATTCAGCACTGTTTGTTTATGAGTGTTTCTATGCACATATATTTACCAGACTGTGTGTTGATGTCCTCTGCTAGGACACAAGTGAATGCGCAAAGACTTAAAGTGCGTCCTATGTTGATCTATTGTCCAGTCTTTGACCTTCGTACAATGCACCAGCAAGCCCTTCAGTCGTGGCATTCCTCCTCATTCCAGCGTGTTGCGTAAAAAAACCATCCAAAGGCTCAAGACGGAGCCATTGTCCATCAGACCGCACGGCCCTCTAAAGAGGCAGTCTAAGAGGCGAACACTGGCCATTCATAGCCAGCGAGGACAGCAGTGTTATTTCTCCATTGCAGTCGAGCGTAAAAGTATGTCAGCGAGCATCAGTCCATCCTCCCCCCCCCCCCCCCGCCCCCCCCCCCCCCCCCCCCCCCTCTCCTTTCTCCTCCTCACTTAAGTTTTGTCCATTCCAAAGCCCCCGAGGAGCCCAAGACCGTAGCCCGCGGGGTGACAAATGACCTTAATGAAATTGGACAACTCAGCATACATGCATAAAAGGATGTTAAATATTGATATGCTAGATCAACCCAGTGCTCAGGATATTCCCGATGTTTAATATTTTAAATACCTGACAGACCTGGCCTGATAGATCGTGGAGGGGGGCATAATTGTCTTGCATTAGCTCTCTCTAAATATGTCAGTTAGCGAGCAGGACGCTCGTAAAAACACACTGATGTGTAACGCATTCATATCCGCGCACGGAACGGGGGAAAGAAGGGAGGGAGAAAAAATGACTTTTTCTAAGCCGCAACTCCAGACGCGGAATCGGGATGCGTTTCCTTGGTGCTGATTTATTATTAAAGATTACTGGGAGGCATGCGGGATTAAATGAAAGCCATAGATTTTAACTTGTACACCAGCGCTGATATTACACAGGGAGCTTTATTACAAAGCTTCATCAAGAGGCAGCCGGAGAGCTCACAGGACATCAGCGAGGGTCTTCCCCACCTACCCAACCCTCCTCCACCACCCCCCACAACCCCCTGTCCCCACACACACACACACACACCCTGCTACTGCACAGACACATGCATCAGTCTAAATGACAAGTTCCACGCAAAAGTCATCATCTACAAACATTCTGTGATTCAATTACAAGAGGTTCTCTTCATAACATGACCCGTCTATGGCAGCTTGCAACACCTACAGTATGTTTCGTCTTCTTCACCTGCCTCCTGGGTTATGCACTACTTGGGCCAAAAGATTCCTGTCCTTCCGCTTGTCCATTATCAGATATATATTTCTTTTTTTATCACATCTTTCATAAACTTGTTCTCAAGGCTTTAGACAGTACATACAGTCATTTTAATGGCTCCATTTATGCACAAAGAAATCACCATGTGGACTGAATGCTAGTGCTGTGACATCTTTGACTCAGCGGAGCAAAAGCCGCATGCGGCCCACAATATCTCTTCCTCTCCTGCTCAACAGCAAGGTCATCCACAACACTGCGTCTCAGAGATGGCACGCCATTCATTCGGTCCTGAACTAGCAAACATGAAAGAGCTGCATTCAACGAGCTCCAAGGGTCACACAGAGCCATGGATCTTGTTGAGCGCACACACACACACACACACACACAAACGATTGGACGCCACTGCCAGGATTCAGGGTGGTAGCAGAATGCAAAAAAAAAAAAAAAAGCAAAGCTCCGTCTAGCAGCAGGGGCACATATGCAAAGTTGAGTGTGCATGGCCGACTTCAGTGAAACACGATTAGAGGTAATCCTTTGGAGACTGCATTTTACAAATTAGTCTTAATTGTTAATAACACAACACATATCACCTAATCCGCCGTCTTAGAAAAAAAAAAACCTCTTATCTCTTCTTTCTTCCCACTTTTCAATAAAGCATCTTCTCCGATCTTGTACCAGGGTAAAAGGTAGGGGAGGTCCGCCCCTCCTTCCTCTCCCTCTCTCTCCCTCTCTCTCCCTCTGCCTTAAGTGCTACATGAAGACAACACAAATACCCATTATTTAAATCGATTCAAATTTGGGCACTCAAAGCAATCAGCGAATGTCTTCAAAATCAATTGTGCTCCCATACAGGGGGTGCGAGGCGGGTGCGAGGCGGGCGCGAGGCGATGCGGGCGCGAATGCCCTGCGAGCATGGGCCCATTATGAGGGGCGCAGTCTGAGTCCGTAATTAGAGGCCCTGTAATAAAGCTTATGCACTTCCAACAGGAGACGCTAATCGCCCGCGCATGGCCCTGGGTGGAGAGAGAGGAGAGAGGAGAGAGGAGAGAGGAGAGAGGAGAGAGAAGAGAGGAGAGAGACCAGCGAGGAGCAGGGGGACAACAGGAGACGCTAATCGCCCGCGCATGGCCCTGGGTGGGGAGAGAGGAGGGAGACGAGGAGCAGGAGGACTCAGGAGGACAACAGGAGACGCTAATCGCCCGCGCATGGCCCTGGGAGGGGAGAGAGGAGAGAGGAGAGAGGAGAGAGGAGAGAGGAGAGGAGAGAGGAGAGAGACCAGCGAGGAGCAGGAGGACAACAGGAGACGCTAATCGCCCGCGCATGGCCCTGGGTGGGGAGAGAGGAGGGAGACGAGGAGCAGGAGGACTCAGGAGGACAACAGGAGACGCTAATCGCCCGCGCATGGCCCTGGGAGGGGAGAGAGGAGAGAGGAGAGAGGAGAGAGGAGAGAGGAGAGAGGAGAGAGGAGAGAGCCCAGCGAGGAGCAGGAGGACTCAGGAGGACTCAGGAGGCCCCGGCTTCCTCCCCTGCTGACGGGCTCACGTCTCCGGAGCGGGAGGAGACGCGTCCCTGAGCTGCAGCCGCCTCCACACACACCTCCACCTTCAGCCACCACGGCCACCACACACACACACACACACACACACACACACACACACACACACACACACACACACACACACACACACACACACACACACACACACACACACACACACACACACACACACACACACACACACACACACACACACACACACACACACACACACACACACACACACACACACACTCACACAACCCCCAACAGCTACTAACACTAGCGCCGCCCGCCACCACTACCACCCCCTCCACACACACACACACACACACACACACACACACACTCTCTCTACCCCCATGTCCCCTGTCCCCTCGGGGGCCGTGGTGCTCGGTCGTGTCACACCGGAGGGATGACCCTGAGATTCTCATTATGCATACACCCAAAGAGGCCCCGCGCATTTGCATACAGAAGACAGACCAAATAAGGTCATAAATCAGACGCCCATATTCAAATGGGCTTGGAGGATGGGGAGGTGTGTGTGTGTGTGTGTGTGTGTGTGGGGGGGGGGGGGGGGTGTTGATAGGGGAGGGGAGAAGAGAGGAAACCTGAGGCGCCCACTCGTCCCTCTCTCACTCACTCACTCTCCCTCCCTCCCTCCCTCCATCCCTCGCTCCACTGTCGTGAGTGTGTGTGTCGCGTGTGGAAGCCTGAGCGGTGGGCGCTACTCACTCTCATTAACAGACAGCCGGTGCCCTGACCGCGGAGCTCTGGCGTGTGTGTGTGTGTGTGTGTGTGTGTGTGTGTGTGTGTGGCGCGCTTCACGGCACGGCGCTGCCCAGGGACGACCGGCTGCAGCCTCCATATATCAGCGCGCGGACGCCGACGTGTCCGCCGCGCTCCCAGCTGGTCCCCCCCGTAACTCCTACGAGTGCCGCGACACCGGAAGGTCACCCGCTCACTGGGAGGAAGACGAGCCGTCCTGAGACTCCCTCTTGCCCACACAACACACTTAACTAGGACCCAAAACAATCTGGGCTGTGCCTGAGAGAGAGAGAGAGAGAGAGAGAGAGAGAGAGAGAGCGAGAGAGAGAGAGAGAGAGAGAGAGAGAGAGAGAGAGAGAGAGAGAGAGAGCGCCAGGGTAGTTATGGGCACGCTTTCCAGTGGCTTGTTTGTTCCACTTTGTGAAGGTGCATTCAATCATACATGTGATTATTTCATCTGGATCAGCAAGTACTGAGTCAAATGCCATATAATACAAATACTGTTGAGAGCTAGTTATGTTATACAAGATTGCCTACAAAGTGCACAACAAACACACATAAACGCGTGCGCGTGCGCACACACACACACACAGACACACAGACACACAGACACACACAGACACACACACACACACACACACACACACACACACACTCGCTCTCTCACTCACTCTCATGTGTCATTCCTGCATTCAGGTGAGAGGCAAGGTCCTATGCATAAAAGACTGAGGGGCTCATGACGCAGTTTAATCATTTACGATGTGAAATAGTTTTATTTGAGCGACTGAAGGACTGGAGGTGCTTTAAAGCAAGCGAAACGAGCCGCCGGTCGAGTTCTACACAACACACGGGAGGCATCACAGGAGGGGAGGGTTGGATTGCGCTGCCGTGGAACACACACGCTATAAGAGTGACGTGGAGTTTATGAAAAAGATGGGGAAAAAAGAGCGTAATCGGATCATGATTTTGGAGGAGGGAAATTAATTTACTTAACAAGGCCTCTCTCCGCTTGCTTCCATTCTCCCCCTCTCACACACACACACGCAGGCACACACACACACAGACAGGCACACGCACACGAGGCTGGAGAAAACCAAGAGGGTTGGGTGTGCAGGAGGAGAGAGAGAGGTAGAGAGAGAGAGAGAGAGAGAGAGAGAGAGAGAGAGAGAGAGAGAGAGAGAAAGAAAGAGAGGGGGGAAAATCTCGATTTTAGAAACATGCAAATAGCCATCCATCAATCAATTTGTTGGTCCCAAAACTACCATCAGAAGGGCACTGGCTGTGAAGTATGCAATTCCCCATCAACAAAGGAAGGGTTTTAAACAATGCACTCAGGCATAATTAATGTGAAGACTGCCTCTATTACTTGGTTTGTTTAACTCATCGGAGACAGAGGGCAAGGCGTCCTTTTTTGAGTCACTGCACCAAATGTGCTTGTTCAACATCAGTGAACTGTGTCTCTTCCTCGCCAAAACCGAGAAGAATCAATCTTTTCTATAATACACATTTTCTACCTTGAAGTAGTTGACATGTCATTATTTTGATCTGGTCCTCTAATAATGTGATTGCGTGACATCAAGCCTTGTCGCCCGCAGTTCTGCCACATAGAATGAACAGTATCACAATTAACTGTAAACAGTGGCTATGCTTACAGTTCAACAGATTCAGTTGCATGTACTGTAAGTCTGTAAATATATATAACTGAATTACTGGTGTGTGTTGTGATGTGATGTGCCTTCTCTATATTGTTTAGAACCATAGACAATTACACAAATGGCAGATATTTATCTCATCCATGCATATTATTTGGATCTAGTATCCTAAACATGTTGAACCAGTCTCCAAATCTCAGCATAAGCTGCCCATGAACGCTAAAGTACTGCTGTTGCTCAGTGATGATTATGAGTGTGTTATAAAGTCACTTCCAAGATACCTTCAAATACAGTGTAACTTGATTGTCTTCGTATTTTTCTTTGTGTATTTCTGTTTTGTGTCTTGGGCCTCACTAAATGCTTAGAAGTCCAGACACATCTCTGTAAATGCTGTCATTTTAAGCAAGAAAAAAAAACTTCAGTGGAAGATACAAGGTACTAAAAGTTTGCTCAAACCACCAATCAAAGCTTTTTCGAGACAGAGAGTTAAATGGGAATGAATGAAAGTAAACAAAACATGATTAAATTTCCCCCCGGTGTACAGCCAATTGTGAAATTCTTCAAAATATGAGAAACTTTTTCAGCCTCTTGAGTTAATAACCAGTGACAGTGTGAGAACAAAAGATCAGTCAAGCGTTCATTTGAATATTCAAATCCCCACTATTAAAATCCAGCTTGATCCATTTCCCTCAGACTTGTTAAAAGGAGGAAAAAAGAGGGTTTTTTGCACATTGCAAAAGCGTCATTTGAATTTTAGAGGAAGATTTGTGTGTTCAGAGAAGACTGCCTTGGTATCACCTCGCAGAATGCTAGTGCAATTGCTTCACCTAAACCAAACTGGAAGAGATTCATGATTTAAAAAGACAACAGTAAGAACAGTGAGAGTGATTTGGCTTCTATGACCAATTAAAAGCATACAATGTATATAAGCCTCAAAAAATGGAACGATTTCTGTCTTCTTGAAGCACCAAAGAGGGAAAAGAGGAAAAGACTGCTAAAGACTGGTCTTGGTACTGACTGGCACTTCCTTACCCTCTTTTTTAAGGGGAGGGGTGGCTTTTTTAGGAGCAGCGGCGATGATCCAAATCGATGTGCACATTAACAAATGGTCCATGGCTAAAACAATTAAGCTCGTTAAATGGCGGGGTGTTGACTCGAGCCCTGCCTTGTACTGAAATCAATCAGCGCTCGGGAGGCCGCATCCAAATTCTCTCCGATATCTAGTTTTACACATTTCACGCTTGCGCGCAACAATAACTTGCCGATTCCTCTTTTACCCCAATTTACTCCCGTGGCAAATATGCGCCCACCCTTCACCCAAAATTTGTTTCTCTGTTTTCTTCTCTCTCTGTGGCAAACACTGTTTACTTACAGTCAAATAACTTTCCGCACACTCGAACAGCCACGGCCCGCGTAGAATCGAGTTCTCATTCTCTTTGGTCAAATAAGAGAGCGCACCAAGAGCCCTCGAAAAAACACCAAGTCATTTCAACTTCACTTTCCACACGAGCACGGACAAGTTGGCACAGAGCACTAGATAAACCAACACTCTCTGAAAGCCACGGAGTGTTAGTGCCTTGAACAAACACCGAAAATGGAGAGCAGCCATTTTGGACGTGTCACAGTTGCGGGTGTAGCATAGCGGTGTGTGTGTATGTGTGTGTGTGTGTGTGTGTAAGTGAGAGTGTGTGTGTGTGTGTGTGTGTGTGTGTGTGTGTGTGTGTGTGCATGTGTGTGTGTATGCGTGTGTGCGTGTGTGTGTGTGTGTGTGCGTGTGAGTGCGTGCGTGTGTGTGTGCGTGAGTGTGTGTGTGTGTGTCCGGGGAGGCTGGATTCCCCTGGTGCACTGCTCTGCGCTGCATGGTGGGGAGGGCGTGTTCCTGGCCTGTAATGGATTCTTAATTATTTCTGCATTGCTATTTCTGCCTTTCAGTGGAGACAGAAATTAAATCCCATCCATTATTAATCAGTGCATTATCTGTGCATACACTCATAAACAATGCTGCAGGGTGTTTCATCAATTATTCCGCATATGTGAGGACTTATTTCAGCCTTTATTTACAGCAAGGGCAGACACACACACACACACACACACACACACACGCACGCACGCACGCAAACCAAGCACACACAAAATGAGAAACAGGAAGATGTAGCCACAGAGGTAGGGAACGAAGGAGAGAAATAGTGTGTACAGCTGTATCCCTGCTTGTGTGTGTGAGTGAGTGTGTGTGTGTGTGTGTCTGAGAGAGAGAGAGAGACAGCATGTGTGCGGGTGCGTGGGTGGGTGGGTGTGAATTGGTTTTGGCTGGATTCAATGAAGAAATGAAGCCCCAGCACGTCTCGTCCATTACATCTGATTTTCATTGCATGTGATTGATTTAGGGCCAGCATAATGGGAGCCTCCAGAGGCATGGTGGAGGCTAAGCTTCTCTGGGTCTGTGTGTACACACACACACACACACACACCGCCTGTGCAGCGTGTCTCCCTCAAAAACACTACGCTCTCACACCACACTCAACCCAGCTCTTCCTTTATTATTTTGGCTACGGGCTTATTTTTAGACACCTGCAGGCAGGGGTCCTTGAAATGCAAAAAGTGACACCAAAAAACAAAAAAAAAGCTGGTGCAGGGACTCTGCAGCACACACAAGACGTCAGTCGAGCAGAGGGGAGTGGAGTACGCCGTGGCGAAGTTTCCTCTCGGAGATGTAAGTCCCCGTGCCCGTTATAGTACCAGGGCCTCAGTGGGCAAGGTTCCTCTCGGAGAGATAAGTCCCCGTGCCCGTTGTGTAGTACCAGGGCCTCAGTGGGCAAGTTTCCTCTCGGAGAGATAAGTCCCCGCGCCTGTTATGGTACCTGGGCCACAGTCTTCCTCCCAAGGCCCTGGCACTCATAAACAAAATGATTTATTTCAACTTTCAGAATCAAAATTCTGCTATTTAATTATTCTGTTGGTGGGGGCCACAGGGCAGATTCATCTCTTTCCCCCGCCCCCCCCCCCCCCCTCCCCCCCCCCTCCCCCCCCCCTCCCCCCCCCCTCCCCGATCCCCGCATGAGTTATGGCGCGGATGCTTTATGAGTGAAGTTGATAGAATATCAGGTGCCGAGCGCGTCATAAATCCTCAATAATGCAAACGTTTGAGGAATCTCTCCGCGGATGAAAATGCAAATGTGATTAAGAAACGGTTACCTTGTGCTGATTTGGCAGCCGCCGCCGCCGCCGTTTGCACGTCGAGCGCGAGACGCAGCCCTCTCCTGCCTCCGCTGCAGTCTCGCCGCGCACGCACCACCCTGACACACGCTGGAGATATTCGGAAGTAAACACATAAGCGGAATGCGTCCCGTAACGGCGCAGGTTTACCGCGCGCATAAGGCGCGGCTTATGAAAATAAAAGTGTCCCGCGTTTTTAATCTGGTACCTTAGCTGGCTCTAACGAGGGGGCATAAACTTTTAGGGGGGGCTGAATAAAGTGCTGGCTAGGAGATGCAAATGGAGGTGGGGGAGAGATGGCACCTCGACAATATGGAGGCTTGTTAGCCAGTCAGAGGCGAACACTGAGGACAATCAAGACACCTCGTCACTTTGCTTTTATCTCTCGTCACCGGCAGATGAAAAATCACTACGAATCCGCTACATCCATCCGCATTAACATAACAAAGCCCGCGAGAGAGAGAGAGAGGGGGGGGGGGGGGAGAGAAAAACCTGTCTTCCTCAAATCTCCCAAAAGTCTCATCGACATGCACGAAATGCTCTTTCTCTCTTTCTCTCTCTCTCTCTCCTGTCTCACATATACGCAGACCTACACACACCATTCCACACTGACACACATGCATGCATATACAACAGGGCAAGCATATCTTCCCACATGCACACGCACACACACACACACACACACACACACACACACACACACACAAGCGCGCGCAGATTCACATGTACACACACGGGGACACACACACACAGTATGCATGGATACAAATGCATAACTATTTATTTCACACACATACACACATACGGACCGACACACTATTCCACATATACAACAGACAGCATCACAGGCACAGGCACACACACACACACACACACACACAGACAGACACACACAGACAGACACACACACACACACACACACACAGACACACACACACACAAAGACACACACACACACACAGACACACACACACACAAACAGACACACACAGACAGACACACTCACACACACACACACACAAACAGACACACACAGACAGACACACTCACACACACACACACACACACACACACACACACACACACACAGACACACACACACAACACACACACACACACACACACACACACAATAAGAACAGCTGTCTTCCAGACACTAAAGATCTCCCAGTGCAACATCTCACCACTGCTACGCTGTCAGCACAATAGATTGGAAGCATTAAAGACAAGTCGCTCTTGAAAAGTGAGAGAATGGGGTAAAAAAGAACCCCCCCCCCACACACACACACACACACACACACCACCAACCTTCTTACCCCCCCTTCCCCCCTCACACCACCTCTCCTCCACCCCACCCCACCCCCCTACAAAGCTCATCTCCTGGAAAGAAGCGGGATGAAAAGACATTATGCATATGAAAATGTCCTGAAAGAGGTGTGATTTATGTATGCATTTCATGCAGATTCCATTATGGGACACCAGGCTCCACTGAGCCTTTTTCCGCCTTCCCTCTTCCTCTTCCTCCTCTCTCACTCCGTCAGGGCGGCAGGCTTGGCCTGATCAAAC
>NW_026910773.1:22500-25000 GCF_963854185.1 Sardina pilchardus | reverse complement strand
ACACACACACACACACACACACACACAGTTCACCAACACCTCCTACACCAGCACCATCCCCGAGAACACACCTGAGGGACAAGCGTGAGTACACACACACACACACACACACACACACACACACACACACACAGTTCACCAACACCTCCTACACCAGCACCATCCCCCGAGAACACACCGGAGGGACAAGCGTGAGTACACACACACACACACACACACACACACACACACACACACACAGTTCACCAACACCTCCTACACCAGCACCATCCCCGATAACACACCTGAGGGACAAGCGTGAGTACACACACACACACACACGCACACACACACACACACACACACATCACACAGTTCACCAACACCTCCTACACCGGCACCATCCCCGAGAACACACCTGAGGGACAAGCGTGAGTACACACACACACACACACACACACACACACACACACACACACACATACTATAAAACTTATATACATTAACACACACACACACACACACAGACACACACACACACACACACACACACATACACACATATACAGTATGCACATACTATGCATTAACACAATGCACACAATGGCAGAACACATTGCTATTAATCCATATGTCACTCGTCCGAGTCAAATGTGCTGGTGAGCACACACACACACACACAACACACACACACCTCTGCTCACACTCAATTAATTTCATTTCTGCACAGGTTGTCATGAGCATTTCACACCGGGAACATGGAGTATGAATATAAACATTAATATAGTCACATGTGCCCTCCTGACACACACACAGGGTCACACACTCTTTCTCTCTCTCTCTTTCTCTCTCCCTCTTTCTCTTTTCTCTTCTCTCTCCCTCTGTCTCTCTCTCTCTCTCACACACACACACACACACACACATATTCATTTGTCCCACTCTACTATGAACACTACAGTTCACTGAAGCATTAATTTAGAGCCTTGGGGTTACAAGCTCAGCTCATTAGGGCGAGGAGCCGTATGTGTGTGTGAGCACACAGCCATGTGTGTCTTTAATATGCTTCACACACACAGCACTCTGACAAGCCAGTACCTGAGCTGCATGACACTCCGGCCTCACCTGTCCCCACGGCACAGGGCTGCTCTCTCCGTCCACTGCACCAGTCCCCCCGTCCTCTCTCTCTCTCTCTCTCTCTCTCTCTCTCTCTCTCTCTGTCTCTCCCTCCTTCTCTCTCTCTCTCTCATTCTTATTCTCTACCCATGCCATTTAAAACTACTGTTTTTCCCGATTGCATTCAGGAGCTGCAGAGACATTTTGTCCTTAGCTATGTCAGGGATAATAGACTTCACAGAATTCGGGTAGCAAAAGTTGATGCTCGTTTTGTGGTGGTAATATTACACCTGGAAATGTATTAACTTCTACTACCCGAGTACCGGTCCGTGAAGTCCATTTTCCATCTGAACTTGCTAATATCATTTCCATGTTTTGACTGCTAAAACGGTCTTGTTTGTAGAACTACTACAAACGACTTCTTCGACACATCGACTCATTTCTCAATTTACAGGACAAACTGCCATCACAAATTCTAAATGGACGGTTTTTGGGACGAAGCCCAGTCATTTGCTCTACCTCTCTCATTGCCAAGCTAGGATATCCCAGAATATCCCAGGATTTGGTTGAGCTTTGTAAAATCACTGTTGTCCCTTCTCCAAAAGCAGGGTAACAGAGCTAATAGCTATCTCAGACATAGGTCACAACATTGATATGTTAACTGCAATATGACCATTAATTCAAACGTCGTAACAAATTTGATATAGTATAGTACGGCCAATAACCTGGAACTGCCTCATAGCGTGAGCAAATACAGTATATGAAAGTTAATTGACGTGCTAAAGAACACAATAAGAAATTCAACCAAGCGTTCAACCAAGCATTGAATACCTGCCTGACCCACATTGTCAGAATGAAATAGAAAACCTTGACGCCTTTTGAATTTTAAATACTAATTGGTAAGGTTAAAAGTCAACATTCATCCAAAGGCCATCATTTTGATGTTTGCCTCTGGGGATTGAAACCCTGTGAGTGGTGTCAGTATTCACAGTACAAATGAGTGGAAATGTGAGCAGCGACACCATTGTTGACTCTTTATTAGCATCGAATGGCTGCAGGTGGAGATCTGGTGCAGGCTTCGCCTCCGATGACTCCTGGCCTACTCTCCTATCGACTACACTGGTCTGGCCTACTCTCCTATCGACTACACTGGTCTGGCCTACTCTCCTATTGACTGCACTGGTCTGCCTGTGGCAGTGTGACAGCAGTGCCATTTGCCTATGGGGCTCTCCCCTTTCCCCACCTCTGCTGCTACCACTTCTCATTGACATTTCTCTTTTCTGCTCTCTCTCTTTCTCTCTCTCTCTCTGACATGACTTGAATTCTGTCTTTTCTTCTATCTTGCTGTTGTAGTAACCAAGGCTCTTTATAGATAGAGCCAGCTCATTTTGCAATGCTAGTTATTTGC
>NW_026910773.1:10000-15000 GCF_963854185.1 Sardina pilchardus | reverse complement strand
GCACATTCTGTAAGGATCACGGGTGTATTGTCAACATGAAAATATTGATGTAGCTGAATGTGCAAGCTGCTCTGCGGAGCGTAATCAGAGGGGATGAAAGGGGGAAGTGTTAGCTGAGGGGGGAAGCTGTAAATGTTCTTGTTGAAATCTCAGAGGGGATGTTAGCTGCACTAGCCCCGGAGCAAGCAGTCTCGAGTGGTCCCTTTCCATCACTGAGCTATGGCACACTCTAGCCCAGCGAGCGGCGCGGCTTTGACTGGGATGTGCTATGATTAATTTTAATGTCATGCCCAGAACTAACTGGATTTAATATTTTAATATTCACCATGGTCATGACAGATTTAGGAGTACTTAATTATGTTTCTAGCTCCTATTGCCGATGTCGTTTTTTTTTTCTCTTTGCCTCTCTTTATCTTTCCTTTTCTCTGTGTGTTTTTCATCTGTCTTTCTTGTCCTTCTTTCTTGTCTTTCTTTGTGTTTCCTTCCTGTGACATCTCTTCCTCTCTCCCTCAGTGTCGGCCAGTGACTGCGACTCGGAGCAGAACGCTGAGATCGGCTACTACACTCTGAGCCCGGACTTCAGCATCTCGGCCCACGGCACCATCTTCCCCACCGGGCCCCTGGACTACGAGCGGCCCAACCACCTGTACGAGTTTGTGGTGATGGCGGTGGACCGGGGCGAGGAGCCGCGTACCGGCACAGCCACCGTGCGCCTGCGCATGGCCAACGTCAACGACGAGCCCCCGGAGTTCTCCCAGCAAGTGTGAGTAGCCGCTCCCGACCCCCCCCCCCCCATCCAGTCCAGTCCAGCCCAGGCCAGACGGCACCACTCCGCTCTTAAGCTCCGCCATTCTTGCTTTTAAGCCCAAAAGCCAATCGAGTTACGCCTCCTTCCCTCTCTGTGTTCCTCAAGCAGTGTGTTTATTTGGGGGGAATTGATTATGGCTATGTGTGTTTATCATTGACTGTACCGTTTCTTGTGGATCGCACAGATTGAGCAAACATATAGGGGACCATAAGGTGTATTTCACTTCACTGGACAAAAGGTGTATTAAATGAGAAGCAAATAATGCTACTTATCTCTTCTCTGCCAACCATAGACACAGCAGTCTAGCTGAATATAATTTGTCGTATTTTTAGCATTGTTCTACACCTACTGTACAGATGTCTTTCTAATCTTATTTTATCTTGTTAGCAACTTCATCAACAACTCAATTGGTGTATGATATTGTACTCTTTACTAACACCTGTCACGGGAGGGAAAAAATCTGTTGATGCAGGAAATTCCATGTGACAAATGAGCTAGTTCAATAGCAACACTCCCATTAGCACCTGTTCTGTTCCTGCTCTGCGTCTGAGCGAAATCGGGCCGTTTGAGCGTAAAAATGCCTCTGTGCGTTTCGCTGGCGTGGAGGAATACGCATCAGCGTTCGCGCTCAGATCCGCTCTGTAACGAGTTCAAACATTTCATCATCGGTGTGCTTGCTCACTCTCACAACCGACGCTCCCAACGCTGCTCGCTCGCCGCTTGCACGCCCCCCCCCACACACACACACACACAAACCCACACACACACAGCTGTAGCCTCTCCTGCCGTTCTCTGCCATCACCCCTGGCTTCCGCAGTTCCACTGGGCCGCCAATTCCCAAAATCCCTTGCAGCCACAGCTGCATGACAGGGGTGGAGTGTTTGGGGTGTGTGTGTGTGTGTGTGAGTTGGGGTTGTGGCGGTGTCTGGGGTGTGTGTGTGTGTGTCGGTTGTGGCGGTGTTTGCAGAAGCCGATACTGTAGTCCCCCTTAGCCCCCCCCCCCCAAAAAAAGAAAGAAAACAAAAAAACCCCAGTGTGGCGAGTGGTAGCGAGCGTGCCTGTGGGCTGTGCGGGGGCTTTAAGCGTCCCGAGTGTTTACCCTGCGTCTGCTGTGGGCTGTGAGGGGGGGGGGGGGGGGGGTCCCGAGTGTTTACCCTGTGTCTGCTGTGGGCTGTGAGGGGGGGGGGGTCCCGAGTGTTTACCCTGCGTCTGCTGTGGGCTGTGAGGGGGGGGGGGGGGGTCCCGAGTGTTTACCCTGCGTCTGCTGTGGCTCCGGGGAAGGCCTGGGATCAGGACCCCATCGTCTCCGCTGCGCTTCTCCGCTTCTGCTGTGTGTGTTTTTTCCCTTCAGCTTCCTCCTCAGTAGCATCATTGTGCTGCTCTGTGCTGATCTCTCTCTCTCTCTCTCTCTCTCTCTCTCTCTCTCTCTCTCTCTCTCTCTCTCTCTCTCTCTCTCTCTCTCTCTCTCTCTCTCTCTCTCTCTCTCTCTCTCTCTCTCTCTCTCTCTGCTGCGCCGTGTAGAGCTGAGCGCAGCTCCCACTCCCCCCCCCCCCACGGCAATGCCCTGGCCTGTGGCTTTTTTAATTGGACGATTTTCTGGCAGCTAGCTCCGCAAATCAGTGAGGCAGGTTCAATCAGCCATGCCTTCCACTGTCCTGGAGAGACTCCATGTGCGCATTGGAGCATTGGGGAGATGTTTTTAGTCTATGTGTGTGTGTGTGTGTATGTGTGTGTGTGTGTGTGTGTGTGTGTGTGTAGTGTCTTTGTTCTCCCTGTGCTGGCCTTGCTGATGGAGCAGAGTGAGTAAGTGATGTCCATGCTCCTCGTCAGGGGAGGCCCATTTGCTTCATCCATTCTGCATGAGGACATGTGGGGAGGAGCCTGATGATGTGGGTGGAGGACATGTGGGGAGGGGAGCCTGATGATGTGGGTGGAGGACATGCGGGGAGGGGAGCCTGATGATGTGGGTGGAGGACATGCGGGGAGGGGAGCCTGATGATGTGGGTGGAGAAGCTGCTGGGCAGGAGGAGAGTGGACTCTCTCCTCTCCATCCATCCTCTCATCCACCCACCCTCCACCCACCCTCACACCACCCACCACCCTCCTCCATCTCCTCCTATCTGGCCTCATCCCTCACCCCCACCCCCACCTGCCAACGTGCATCCCAAATGTCTCCATTATCTCCGGAAACGGGACATTATGGCCTGGGCGGGCGGCGGGCGGGCGGGCTTTGCCGTGCGGTGGCAGTAATTGACAACTTGTGATATCTGTCAGTGTTGTCTGCCTGCCTCATCTTGTTTGCCGCCATGCCGTTCTGCTGAAAGCAGTAGCAGCGGTGGTGGTGGTGGTGGTGGTGGTGGTGGTGTTGTCGGCATGCCATTCCCCGGTAAGCGGTGGTGGTGGTGGTGTTGTCGGCATGCCATTCTCCGGTAAGCGGTGGTGGTGGTGGTGGTGGTGGTGATGGTGTTGCCGGGCTGCTGGGAACGCGGTCTGCCTGCCACTCAGGCCTGGAGCGCATCATTACAGGAAATGTTTGTCGGGACAGAAAGCTCTGTGGTGCAGAGCAATCAGGACGGACAGGCTGGTATTCATGAAGCCGCGCGGATAAAGAGATCACAGCAATCACAGCGCCGGGGCTCTAGGCCACGCAGCTTCTGAATGTCATTTCTCCTCGTTGTTGTGCTCCCAAACTTGGGCGATATTAGTGACAGGAACAAATGGCTAAATCGGAGATTGGTGTTCTGAACCGCTGACACTTGGATTTTGGAGAGCGAGCGTGTTTTTATGCGCGCATGTGTGTGTGTGTGTGTGTGTGTGTAGGCTATGTGTTTTGGCTATCTGTGCGCGGGCTACTGTTGGCTGTGGAAATGACAGCAGATTAATTGTGATTGTGCTGGAAATGAGATGGTGGGTGCTGATAATGGGTGAGTGCAGGGGGAGCCACACGCTGAATCCACAATGTGTCCCGGCACCGTGACCACACACTGCGCCATATTGGGACACACACACACACACACACACGCCGCACACTCCAGCCACGGCCCTCCTTCACAAAATGGCTGACGGCAGAGGCTCTCTCAAGCCTGTCAATCACCCTTCAGGGGCGCCATCACCTGCACCTGTTGCCATGACAACGGATGAACAATTTTGGGAAGCCCGGCCAAATTTTTGGAGGGAAAGCATTTGCACCTTGAAAACAGTAGTGACGACTCTTCTGATGGGAACTGCGGTAAATGAGTCTGGTGAAGCCGTGCGCGTGTGTGTGTGTGTGTGCATTTGTTTACCTGCATGTTTAGGCTAGTAAGTGATAGAGCTGCTCCTGAGATATTGAGGTCCTGACCCGGGTGGCCTGCCCCTGAGTGTGAGTGCTGGCGTGGCTCCGTGCAGCTGCTGACCTCTCCCAGCTCATTGGGCGCCAGCGGCGAGGAACGTGGGGAGTGGATGTGCAGCGTGACACGTGGGCGTGAGGTGGTCTGGCGCGGTGTGGCGTAGCGTGGCGACAGGCGTCGAGAGGCCAGCGTCGCCTCCCCCCCCCCCCCCATGCCGCCCCCTCCTGCCGCCGCCGCTGCCACCACATAAATCAAAGCCATGAAACGCCTGTCAGGCCACCTCTGTTAGCCATCAATCAGCGGGCCGGCAGCGGGCTGAGGAGCTGAACTCCGGCTCCTCTCCTCTCCTCTCCTCTCCTCTCCTCTCCTCTCCTCTCTCAGTCCTCCTCTCCTCTCCTCTCCTCTCCTCTCCTTTCCTCTCCTCTCCTCTCCTCTCTCAGTCCTCCTCTCCTCTCCTCTCCTCTCCTCTCCTTTCCTCTCTCAGTCCTCCTCTCCCCATCCTCTCATCCGCCTCGCATCCCCTCCTCTGATTGCCGCCTTCCTGTCACGCTCTCATCCCATCTCATCCCTCGCTCTCATCCCTCACTCCTCACTCCTCCTCTCTCCTCCTCTGTCACTCTCTCTCCCGCGCTCTCTCTGTCTGTGACAGTCGGTGTATATCTCCACATCTGGCTTCCGTATCTCTCTCTCTCTCTCTCTCTCTCTCCTTCTCTTCATTTTACCAACCAGTTTCGCTCTATCATTTCACACTAACTCACTCGTCTTCTTTCGTTTCTGGTGCCCACCCTCACAATTTCATCACTCCCCCCCCTTTCTCTCTCTCTCTCTCTCTCTCTCTCTCTCTCTCTCTCTCTCTCTCTCTC
>NW_026910772.1:5000-15000 GCF_963854185.1 Sardina pilchardus | reverse complement strand
TATCTGGACCCTCTGTGACTCATGAGTGCCCACTGAAACACGCCCTCGTCATGGAGACTCTTTAAATATGCGCAGCCTTGACCAGAGTGCCCATTTAATCAGCGGCCTAGAGAAGCCCTGTAGTCATTAGCCATGATGCAGAATAACCACATCCAAGCTTCCTGTAGTCAATAGTCATGATGCAGAATAACCACATCCAAGCTTCCTGTAGTCAATAGTCATGATGCAGAATAACCACATCCAAGCTTCCTGTAGTCAATAGTCATGATGCAGAATAACCACATCCAAGCTTCCTGTAGTCAATAGTCATGATGCAGAATAACCACATCCAAGCTTCCTGTAGTCAATAGTCATGATGCAGAATAACCACATCCAAGCTTCCTGTAGTCAATAGTCATGATGCAGAATAACCACATCCGCCATGATGCAGAATAACCACATCCAAGATTCCTGTAGTCAATAGCCATGATGCAGAATAACCACATCCAAGCTTCCTGTAGTCAATAGTCATGATGCAGAATAACCACATCCAAGATTCCTGTAGTCAATAGTCATGATGCAGAATAACCACATCCAAGCTTCCTGTAGTCATTAGTCATGATGCAGAATAACCACATCCAAGCTTCCTGTAGTCAATAGTCATGAAGCAGAATAACCACATCCAAGCTTCCTGTAGTCATTAGTCATGATGCAGAATAACCACATCCAAGCTTCCTGTAGTCATTAGTCATGATGCAGAATAACCACATCCAAGCTTCCTGTAGTCATTAGTCATGATGCAGAATAACCACATCCAAGCTTCCTGTAGTCAATAGTCATGAAGCAGAATAACCACATCCAAGCTTCCTGTAGTCATTAGTCATGATGCAGAATAACCACATCCAAGCTTCCTGTAGTCATTAGTCATGATGCAGAATAACCACATCCAAGCTTCCTATAGTCAATAGTCATGATGCAGAATAACCACATCCAAGCTTCCTGTAGTCAATAGTCATGAAGCAGAATAACCACATCCTAGCTTCCTGTAGTCAATAGTCATGATGCAGAATAACCTCATCCAAGCTTCCTGTAGTCATTAGTCATGATGCAGAATAACCACATCCAAGCTTCCTGTAGTCATGTTGGCTTCAATATAGTTTGTTGCCATAACTACACTGCACTGCTCCTCAAAAAGTTGTCTACGCCACACACACACACACACACACACACACACACACACACACACACACACACACTGCATGCTGCATACTACTGTAGATAATTTGCACAAATTCAAAACATCACTATTAATGGTCAGCCTCAACAGAGACTAGATATGTCCTTCCACTGATGTCCAAAGACAATGCTTTACTGAGGGCCACTCACAATCGTCCTACTGTTGTTTTAATCAACTGATGTCCAAAGACAATGCTTTAGCGTGGGCCACTCACAATCGTCCTATTGCTGTTTTAATCAACTGATGTCCAAAGAGAATGCTTCACCGAGAGGGCCACTCACAATCGTCCTATTGCTGTTTTAATCCACACGTTTTGAATAGGCCACAATGATAAGGAGCTTGTCTTTGAACAGCATCTGTGTTTCTGTTCCCCGTCATCTCACTTCCAGCATAAACAGATGATAAAAAAGAATCTCAGAGGAAAAGATGGAGCGGAAGATAGAGGGGAGAGAAATGAAAAAACGTAGAGAGAGATGGAGAGAGGGAGAGAGATAGAGAGAGAGAGAAGAGAGAGAACAAGCATTTGCTTTTATGCTCTTGAAGACTACGTGACCTTCTCCATTGTTCTGCAAAGCTTAATTATTACATAAATTACAATGATAGCCTTTGAGAATGTTAAAGACATTAGCGACGTCTAATCACAGTGCAATTACCCTCAATTAAGTAGAAAGTGCAAGCTAAATGTAGAAACATTACAACCTCTTTCAAAACCATTCATTTTCATATACTTTTAAATGAAAATTAACTCTGGTTTGACAAGGATCGGAGAGAGTTCTGTTTTTTTTGTTCATGTTCTTTGTTTCCATGGTGACCAGCATAACCTTTCTCAAACTGTAAAGACATATATTTTGTCTTTCCTAACGCGGTTTGGAGGGACTGCGTCACACATCAAAGTGCACGAGGAAAAACACAAAAACGTGACGCGTCTTATAGTGTGCACTGGCTCAGAAGAAGCTTATATTCCTACTAGGCCTCTTTTCAATGCAAGCAATACATATAAAAAACGTTGCAAAACCACCCGCAAGCATGTGAACACCTATGGTACACACACACACAGCACACCATAGACTATTCTAGTGGTCCTGATATCTGGGCGCCTCCATACACACACGTCACAGAGCTGCGGTCTGCAACGCTTCGCTGTGACCTCTGTGCCCCATACTGAGTGGAGGCGCAGGGCTAAATCAAACGTCTGCCAGTCGACCGGCGTATTACGCAGCGTGGGGCCGAATTCATCAGCACGTCTCTTTCATACACAACTCCAGCCGTGCCCTCCTCGAATATATCTGTCTGGTGGTCACTGCCAAACGCCTGTCTACGGGGGAGAGGAAATCACAGCCGGGCGAGCTCACACTGACTCTCAATGCATTCAGCTCTGCGTTGGCAGTGGGAGAGAGAGTGGCATCGGGAGCACGCTTACTGCTGTACGAGGTGAGGTGCCAGTGTGTCAGCGGAGGGCAGGGAGTGAAGGCGGGTTTGAATGGGCACTGGGCATAAGAGCAAGGCAGGGGACAGGACACTGGTAAAGGTACTGTAAACGACGCTGAGGCATTTTATAACCTGTAGCGCATTTTTATCACACTCAGTGAACATCTCCTCACAGTCTGCTAGCTGTCCATTCTGTGAGGACACTGTAGAAAAAAACATCTTTGTACAAATCCTGAACAAAATAAATGGAATGCTGTGTAAGACGTAAATAACATGGGCTAATCTGCAAATCACATACAGTATGAACAAATGCGATGTCATCCAGGATAGCTAACAGCACCACTGAATCACCCAAGTCTTTTTTTATTTCATTCTGTCTGATGTACCAGTGGCCAGGTTGGTGTTTTGACACAGACCCGTGTGAGGACCAGGATGTTACAGTAATAATTCAATATTGCTCATTTGAATAATAGGCAAACGTTAAAACTGCTCCAAGTGACGTCACATGTTTTTTGACTGAAACATTTTCTGACACTTACAACAAACATCACCTCATCATCCACCAGCTTCCTGTGTCTTGAATATACTGCAAAAACACACGGCCTGTGTGGACGGCCCAGGCTCCAAAAACAGCAGCTACAACAACCTGGGCCATAAAAACAACAACCTGTTCCAGCCAATCACTGATGGGATGCATGTTTAAGAGAGTTTCAATAGACCTCTGAAGTTCGCCTACAAAAAGGGTCCAAAGTTGCCATCTTTGCCCATATAAGGAGATCCAGGAGTTAATTGAAGCTAACTGCCTATGGCAAGTTGCATTGCAAGTTAGCTCTGGGGTAGCAAAGATCAAAGTGTGCCGTCTTCACCTACCGAAGATCACAGTATCCACTAGACGGCAGTGGACAAAACTGTGTAGCGAACAACGTCTGCATTTCCAATGTCATCATCCTCGCGAGAGTTTAACAGGTGCGATCATTGAAAATCCCCATGTTATTTTCCCATATAAGAAATCTCAAGATACCGGATCTCCTTATTTGGGAAAAGATGGTAGCTTTTTTGTAGGCGAACTTCAGAGGTCTATTGCATGGGAGGGAGGGAGGGGGAGGAAGTAGTGAGCTAGCTTTCTGTTCTGTTTGAACGTCATGTTACCCAGCATCACTTAGAGCAACTTTAAAGTCAGACATTTAGCAAACATTAACTAGACCCACTTTAAAACGAATTCACTGTAACTCCCAGGGAAAATCATGCTGCTAATGTCCTACACTAACACCAAGACCAACCAGGAGTGGGTAAGCAGCATGGTATCCCCACATATCGAAAACAACGGCTCTGAATGTAGCATTACAGAGAGCTGCCTGCCTGGGCTCTCTACCCCTCGCTCATATTAGGGCCCAAAGGGGTCCAATCTGCATGTTCAGAGAGAGAGAGAGAGAGAGAGAGAGAGAGAGAGAGAGAGAGAGAGAGAGGAGCTCTTTGTGTGCTGGTGGACTGCTGGTAGACTACAGACAGCAGGCAGGCTGAGACACTGAGGGGCCCCTGCTGGGCTCTGTGGCTGTGGCCCCTCACACTGCACACTCAGCTGGAGCAATGATGGCACAGCTGTGTCCCCTCACTGACAACACAATCACCACCCCTCTTCCACAAATACACAAGCAAATATACATACCCATATGAAAAACCGCTACAAGTCATCACCCTCTTCCAAAAATACACAAACAAATATACATACAAATCACCACCCCTCTCCCAAAAATACACAAACAAATATACATACAAATCACCACCCCTCTTCCAAAAATACACAAACAAATATACATACAAATCATCACCCCCTTCCAAAAAGAAATAAACAAATTTACATACATACATAGATAACACAAGAACACAATATCCTTCCTTGTTCCACCCCCCGTCCCCAACCACCCCTGCCTTGTTTCCACGGTAACCTGCTAGAGTTAAGACACCCCCCCACCACCACCACCAATACACGCACACACACACACACACCTATCTGTCATTTCCATGCACACTCTCTTGTATACACCTACACACGCAAACACAAATAACACACACACACACACACACACACACACACACACACACACACACACACACACACACACACACACACACACCTCCGTTCTAGGGTATGTCACTGAGGAACCAAAACATGCAGAGAGGACACAGCCCACACAGAGTAAGTGCAATTACATGTCCATGGGTGATCAGTGACTGTGAGCCTGAGTGTGTGTGTGTGTGTGTGTGTGTGTGTGTGGAGGACAGAGACAGGGAGCTGGTGTGCTATTAAAATGATCCATGACCTCCCAGAGAAGACCATAACCCCTGGTTTTAGTCAGTAAAGAAAGTCAAATAATAAAATAAATCCTAAATATTCATGTAGGAGATTAAAGCAAGTTTCAAAATGATATCAATATCTCGCCTTTGTGTCATATTGCAGGAGTCTTCGCGTCATCAATCTAAATCTGCTTAAGAACTGCTGTAATGGATTTAGCTAATTTACTGAATTAATTAGGGATTTAATTTAGGATTTAACAAGTGAGGCTCTAATCAATCACTTGTTATTGTGGATGTGTTGCTGCTACACAAAAGATCTACATACTAATAAATACGAATAAACTTTACTCACAAAACAGACATATAATCTACTCGCAAAGCCATTGTGCCTGATCAAGGACGCAGGCGCCACATTTAACATCGTGCCACTAAGGAAGGCACAAAATGTCTCTCCTCCAAAATGGCACATTTCCCATATCTCAGTACAAGAGGTGAAGCTGCAACTGAGCTGTTTTTGCCCTCTAAACAGCCAGCCTTGAAAAAAAAAAAGAGCGAGATGATAAAAGATGAATAATTTATGACTTTCACTCATCCCCAACTTCCCGCGCAGCAGGGGGAGAGTCGTGGCACAGGCACAGACACAGGCACACACACACACACACACACACACACACACACACACAGGCACAGGCACAGGCACAGGCGCGCTCTGCACACTGAATCAACATTTTGCACAGTCGCGGCGGCGGCGGCGATGATGACGGTGTGTGTGTGTCGGAGTGTCATGTCCTCAGGGTTAACGGGAGCCTACACACACACACACACACACACCTCTGTGTGCTACAGCACAACACAGCACAGCACAACACAGAAGAGCACACTGACATGCACTGATTAGCCGTGGCTTTCACGCCTCCTGTTGCTGTCGATTTCCTTCTCAAGTCACGGTCAACCAGCGCGCGCACGCGCACACACACACACACACACACACACACACACACACATACATACACGAGCGAGAGAGAGAGAGAGAAGCACTCAATCTTATTGTTTGCTGAGTCACTGCTGTCAGTTAAGATTTAAAAAGGCAGACTCAATAAAAGTGTGTGAGTCTCAGAGCTAGAGTGATGACGCATGCTACTGCTGTTCTCCAGGGCAGAATAACCCTGTTTATTAGATCTCATCAAACCGCCATCTTTCCACCATTCTTATAGACTTCTGTATATTAGAACTTACAAGAGGAGACTGTTCAGAATTACAAAACATCTCTGTGACATTTAACTATGCTAAAGTTCTCAAACCAAGTACTGTATGCACTCCACTCTACCCCCCACCCCCTAAACACACACACACACACACACACACACACACACACACACACACACACACCACATGCATGCACTCACACACACACACACACACACACACACACACACACACACACACACACCGTACTAAGATGCACGTCAATACATCCGAATGGCAAACTATCAATGTCAATAGAACATGCAGAATAACAAAAATTCATTCAATTCGATAGTCTCTAGAACTAGAGATTAATTGATGACTGCTTCCAAGATTGAACACTCTGTAAAACAAACGTGTTGGAAAAAACACGACTTGAGTCCAAATAGGGAAAACGCAGTTTGTGCTGCTTCCAACACGTTGCTGTTGTTATTTGTTACACAATATGTGTTAAAAATAGCACAACTTGCGTTGTTGTTTTTTCTCTGTGTCCAGATAGGGGCAACAGAGTTTGTGTTGATTCTAACACATTCATTTTAAGAGTGAACAATGACACTGTTTGGCATTAGTCTGTATTTCTGAGTGTCCAGAACAGAGCTAGTGGTCATTAGTGCATTCAGCTCAGCGCTCCTAACCCATAACTGCTCTATGATGAAGAGGCACTAGCCACTTCACTCCTTGTGCTCTGGCTCTTCACACATGTGCATTAATCTACATCTGATCAGCACACTCACTGATTTATGCTGAGTCATCAACACAACTCAACAGCATGGATGTGCAGCTATCCCCCATGTCATCATCACTTCCCTTTTTCAAATCTAGACGGTCATGGATTGGTGGAATGACACTACAATCAGTAACACTTCACAGCTGTATAATTTCTCTTAATATCATATTATGAACAATATTGTGAAAGAAATGTATCTGGTCTTCAACAAATAATGTTTTAACAATCATGCAAATGAATATGAATATTAACTCGTAATCATGCGTAAACACACGAGGCTCCTGGGCCGGTATTGCTCAACAAGAGCTCAGCCCTGGCTGGCCCACAAGGCAAGGTTACGGAGCTACCAAAGAGGAGTGTGGGAGACATGGGGTGTGTCTGAAACATCAGTATGCACGCTGAGCAGTGTGCATTTTCCGGAAGTTTCGTCAGAATAGACTGTCCGAAAGTCAAGCGCTCTCACTAGTTGGGTACTTCGTTTGGCGTGATTTCCAAGCGTGCATCGATGCATCTTTTTTGCCCTCAGCTATCCCATAATCCATTGCGCAGCGCAGGTCAAGCTCCACACGACATGCAAATCGTCAACACACCCCCCTCCCCGAGTCAGGTGACGCCAACTAGTTAGTGCTGTCCAAATGTAGGTAGGGACGCATACTGAGGAGCAAGCTAACTAAGACGCTACTGGAAAGAAGGTACTATCCAGCGTGCACGCTTGACTTCTGGACACAGCCATGGGGTGCCTCTCATTCAGCGTTTATACATCCTCCCTCGCTCCTCGGGCCTCGATCCTCACAGTGAGTCATTCAAAGACACCAAAGTCACCACTTGTTTCTAGAGCACAGGGTCACTGACATGCTACAGGTTCCTAGCTTGGCCCTGCCCACCTAGCATATTCCACACAGAAAAGAGAATAATACCCTCAGTGGGATTTCTCATAGCCATTGTCCTCTTCCTTTACAAAACTAATTCAAAACATCCTTTCAGAGCAGGATTCAATGTATGCCATCCATTGCCATGGTAATAACAGCATACAGAGGTGCATTCACATCCGTGAACATACAGTGGACCTGGACGTGAGCTTGGTAAAGGTAACATTGCAATTACCCTTACATTGGAATGTATGAATGAAATGTTTTCAACGAAAACCTGTTCACCATGAATTCACCACCTTTGGATTAGCATTAAGGTTAGGGTTAGGGTTAGGTGCCTTTAAAGCAGGATTCAGACCAAAGATTCCCGACGAGATGAGACGAGCCGCGACATTCTAAAACCAACTGCGATTAAACATGTTGAATGCTCTGTGACAGCTTGCGACGGCATGTGACAGCTTGCAATATGTAATTCACACGGCTGCAACCACTGTAGGTCTCGCCACATCAGGAATCTTTGATGTGAGTTGGGCTTAAGTCAACAGTAGCAGCGCTGTCTGGAAGATGACGTTGGGGGCTTAAACCACCATCGAGTGACTTCAGTTAGGTGTTGGCAACAGAGCAAAAATAACAGCCAATGGAGGGCAAATAGCACAGGACACCATGTCTGAATAGGCCTGCTCTCTTCATTCTCCAAGTGCTGTCAATCAAAGGAGAGTGCTCTTTGTTTGTTGAGATGACTTGAAAACAACAACCAACAGCCATGTTTTGGTTCTTTTGAGCTGTGCTGACTGCAGCGCCACATCCAGCACACAGCTTTCACTGGCACATCAGGCTGTAGTGGGATTGCGCTCTAAATGGACAGGCTATTGATTGTGACTATTTAAAGCAGCTTTTGCTCCCTAGTATAACCACCCAGACAACCCCAGCAGTATTCTGCTTAAGGGCAGACAGCATTGGTGTGTTTGGTTGTCAAACCTACCTGTTCTGTCCTGGGGGGGAGTATAAAAGCATCCAGTCTGTGTCTGTGTCTGTGTCTGTTCCTGCCCCTGTGTGTCTGTTTATGTCTCTGTGTCTGTGTCTGTGGGTCTCTGTCTGTGGTGCTCTATTTCTGTGCATCCGTGTCTGTGTCTGTGTCTTTGTCTGTAGATGTGTCTGTCCTTATGTGGTCTGTGTCTGTATATGTGTTTGCATGTCTGTCTACTCCTGTGCGTTTCTGCTTCTGTGTCTGTATCTGTCTCTGTGGCAGCGCCTCTGTCAGTACTTGTGTCTGTGCCCCGGTCTATCCGTTTCCCTGTGCCCGGGCACCTGCTGTGTGTGCCCGGCTCGGCCCCTTACTCACCGGGGGGTCCTGGTCCTCGGCTAACACTCTGGTGATGACGGTGCCCTTCTCAGCGTTGGGCGCCACCAGGCCTTTATAGAGCGCCTGAGTGAAGACGGGGGAGAAGTCGTTCATATCCTAGAAGAGCAGAGACAGGGAGAGAATTGGCAAATTATCTTACAAAATTAAAACAACCACAATGTTGTCTCCTAACTAAATACAGATTGGGTGACCACAAATTACAAATTGAAGCTGGGCGACATAAAAAATCCTGGCAAGAGAGACACCACAGAATTTGCTCCCACTGTGACCTCATGGAGGTAGAGGATGAGAAACACTTCCTTCTGAGGTGCACTAAGTATACTCCACTGAGAGAAATGTTCTACCCCAAATTTCTAGGAAAATGTCCAGATTTGAATAAACTAGATGAAAATTAAAAAATGAAAGCCCTCCTAGGTGAGGAGGATGAAACAATTCAATTTGCAGCACAGTTTGTGTACAAGTGTCACAAGCTAAGAGATAACACATGATGGCCAAAGATCAGACATCAATCCCAGTCTTAATTTAAATGTATTTTCTTTTATTATTATTATTATTTATCTAATTTTATTTTAATTTCTTCTGTTATTACTATTACTATTATAACATTGTTCTGTTTATCTTATATATGTCTTGAATTTGTATACATGCTTTGACAACACAAGCACACTTGTCAATGAAGCTTATTTGAATTTGAATTTGAATTTGAGAGAGAGAGAGAGAGAGAGAGAGAGAGAGAGAGAGAGAGAGAGAGAGAGAGGCAACATTAGCAGGCTGTGGGAGATGGCAGCTGGAATGAATGGGACAGAGGTGAGGGTTAAAACAAGGGGCCATGCCCGGATGGTGAACCCTGCCCTGGG
>NW_026910772.1:0-2500 GCF_963854185.1 Sardina pilchardus | reverse complement strand
AGACATGTGTGTGTGTGTGTGTGTCATCCTGTTCATTTCCTCTTTTTACCTCTCTCTCCGTTTCTGTCTCTGGTGTTGGCATTGTGTGCTTCTGCTAATGAAACTACGCAGGTTGACATACTGTATTTATATTCTGCTTTGCGTTTGAGTGCTACAGGGAGTGATATCAAGGGATGTCTAAGGGATGCCTTAATGCACACATGCACACACACACACACACACACACACACACACACGCACGCACACGCACACACGCCACACACACAAACACATACGCGCCAGATGCACACACACACACACACACACACACACACACACACACACACACATACACAGGCAGACACACACACACACAGACATTGACAGACAGGCTCATGGGCAAACACACACACACACATAGAGAGTCACACACAGATGAGTGTGTTCCCTGACACGGCAGGCAGCTGTAAACTGGAGGTGTCTAATCCCTCCGTTTTGGATCCACAGGCTAATCTGCTGCAAAGCTGCGAGCGCTATGCTGCTCAAATCCCAGCATAACTGCAGTCACAAACCTAATGAGTCACTCAGCCTGGGAATAGCACTTCCTGGCTGGGGCTAGCCCAGACATATGGACCTCTGCTGAACATGCTCATCTCTCTTGCTCACGCCGTGTGTGTGTGTGTGTGTGTGTGTGTGTGTGTGTGTGTGTGTGTGTGTGTGTGTGTTTGTTTGAGTGAGAGCAAGGGACATTCTTGTCATTCCATGCTCTATAGGCTGTGAGTACAGTATGTGCGCATATAAATATGTGTGCATGTGTGTGCTTGTGTGTGTGTGTGTGTGTGTGTGTGTGTGTGTGTGTGTGTGTGTGTGTGTGTGTGTGTAGGGTTATCCACAGAAGCCTATAGATCATTAGCAGGTTAAGTCAAAATGTCTTCAGAAAATGCCATCGATATTGGCAAAATAATTGCATGAACTGGTTTCAATTCAGTCAATACATCTCAATTACAGCTGTACATCTGAAGCAACTCCATACTCTTTATGGTACAGTATATACTGTATATATATGGCCCTGATGCCCTTTAAGATTATCAAAGTAACGTACCAAAGATCACTACACCGATATACTGAACACTACAGCATATTGTTGATGCTCTATGGCTGAGTTGGCCTTCAAAGGTCTGTGATATTCTGTAGGATATTCCTCTGTTCAATCAACTGAATAGGTGAGTGGTTTTATTGATTGGCTTCTCAGCAGGCAAAGTGTTTTCAGGCACACTGCATTCACTAAGGAATACATTACCGAGAGACAGACAGCGAGAGGGAGAGGGAGAGAGGGATGGGGGGGGGGGGAGAGAGAAAGAAAGAAAGAGAGAGAGAGAAAGAGAGATGGATGGGTGAGACAGAGAGAAAAAAGAGGGATATGTGCGATGTTGCAGGTGTGCATCCTCTCACCTTGATCCTAACGATCACCGTGGTTACGCCCGGGGGAAGGATGCCGCCGTGGTCCAGCGCCTCCACCTGGAAGGTGTAGGTAGCGCCCTCCTCTCCGCTCAGGTCCTCGAAGTCCAGCGACTGCAGGATGGACAGCGCCCCCGTCAGGCGGTCCACGGAGAAGAGCTGCCGAGCGTCCTCGGACCTGATGCGGTACGTCACGTTGGAGTCCAGATCAGCGTCAAACGCCTAAGAGACGCCAGAAGAAGGGAAAGAGAGAGAGAGACAGAGAGGAAGAAGGGAAGAGAAAGAAAGAAGGGGAAGAGAGAAGAATAATGGCAGAGAGAGAGAGGAGGGAAGAAAAAAGACAACAGGGTTATGTACACAAACTACACAAACTACATCACTGGTGAGTGAGTGCTGTCATAGACAGGTATATAGATACAGTAGATAGATAGATAGATAGATAGATACTGTAGATAGATAGATAGATAGATAGATAGATAGATAGATAGAAGGGATGCATGAAATATGAAGTTCAGAAGCAAAAACCTCTAATCATCACCTCCATCAAGAATGAGATAACAACGGTGAGTGATTCTTCTCCGCACTTATGCTAAAGTATATGTGTTAATTAAATAATTTAGCTACAAAGTCAGCTAAACACCACTCTATTCCTGGTATGACATAACGATTTGAAGGCAAAACCCTATAGGAACCTGATTAAAAAAAAAAAAACATGTAAAAGTGGTCGAACAGATTTAGAGGGTTTTGCATCTGAACTCTTCATATATTGATTCTAGAAAAAAAGATCAGTAAGATGTAAATCTACAGAAGTAAGTAGAGGTACTGTAGAGGTACTGTGCACACCCAGTGACACGTAGACTATTACCCCCAGACACTCACAAAGCTATCATTCCACACCAGCACTTAACCCTAATTAAAGGTGATACCTTACTGACAATGGAATTTAAGAAATACATCTCTTTTACTCTTCAGTCAGTTATCGGTGTGAGGAAACAAAACCTTTGAGGCTATTTCTTTTGATGTGAGAGACTCAGGGAATTACACTCTGAACAGCTACAACAAA
>NW_026910771.1:0-16505 GCF_963854185.1 Sardina pilchardus | reverse complement strand
TGTTCCTGGTAGAATGTAAACAGCTTGCTCTCACCTGAATTTGTTTTTATTTATTTATTTATTTTTTTTGTGTGAAAACAAACTTTTGTCCAAGTCAGTTTTTCACTGTGACCTTGTTTTCTGTGTCGCAAGTCACCGGCAAGAGTCTCCCTGGGGGCATGTTCAGCCTCTAGCATATCCTCCCCATATCAACACCGTATTATTTTAACTCATCAAAAAAATGTGTGAAGTGATACAGTATCAGTGCCCCAGTTGACAGGCTTTGTACGGTCACTTCGGCTGAAACGGCCTGACCTTGTTATCGGGCCCGTTCTCTACCGGCCCTCCTCTTCATGCTGTGTCCCGTGCTCCAGCATGTCTGTGTTGAGTGAACCCACTTCTCATCGCTCCCTATAGCTCCTTGGTGCACTTAGCATGCATAGCTCCCTGTCCTTGTCTTGTATCTGGTATCTATAATATCTGTATATATATTTATTTCATGCATGCTGCACAGCCTAATGTGCTCCCAGCGTGCTATCTTCAAAGGGCTCCCTGCTCAGCCGTCATCTCTTTCCATATGTATATGTATAAACACACACACACACACACACATGTATAGACACACACACACACAAGCACACGCACACACACACACACACACACACACACACACACACACACACGTGAAGCATCTCAAACCAACAGCGCTTCATGCACTCACATCCACACAGAGCCGTGCTCCGGGATGTCTGCGTGAAAATAAGCGCGGACGACAGTCAGAGCAGAACACTCCACCAAATAGCCGCGCATAAATGACTACATATGAGCGACACTTGCCGGGAATAATGCGCCAGGCTGCCCGGCGTTGAAGCACGAGAGCGAGTGGCGGCGGGCATCGGATTGAGGAGAGGGGCGCGATGATGGCGTGCTGTGGCGAGAGCTGCTGTCAAAGCACTTTTTATTGTGTGCAGCAAGCAAAGTAAGCCATTTTCATGGGCAGTTACCCTGGCCCTGGCCGCCACATCCAGCAAATCCAATTCGCAAGCACACATGTATGATCGGTTTCCTCGGGCACTGACGGTCCCTCTCAGGTGAACGTTTGTGTGTGTGTGTGTGTGTGTTGAATTGTGTCTAAGTGTGTGTGTGTGTGTGTGTGTGTGTGTGTTGAAGTGTGTCTAAGTGTGTGTGTGTGTGTGTTTGTGTGTGTGTGTATGTTCAAGTGTGTCTAAGTGTGTGTGTGTGTGTGTGTGTGTGTAGCGAGAGAGAGAGAGAGAGAGAGAGAGAAAGAGAGAGAGAGAGAGAGAGGTTCAGAGACAGCTAATTATCCTCATCTTGGCGCGCGGTGGTGGTCAAATATCAACTCTGTTCACTGGGTTGTGAGGCACACACTGTCCTGGTGGGCAAACATTATGCAGCGCTCGTGACTCTATACCCCCTAAAAGCAAAGTAGCTGGAGGAATATACGATGATGGGCCTGCTAAGACTATGAGAAATCGTTATGATCCAAATGAAAACATGGCAAGCACTGAATAACAAATTGCAATCAATAGCACAGTTCGATCGGAATGTTTATCTGCGCTACCGTAGGGATTTTCATTCTCAGCAGCTCTTCCCACTTGTGTTTGGCAGACTCTTACCACCTGATTACACACACTTTGCATTGCATGTTAACTAGCCTCTACAGTTTCTGCAGCAAAACTCCCTCCCTAGCACCAGAATCATATTCCGTACACCTGAAATGAATACTGAGCCTTCACCTTTGACTTTTGAAGCTCAAATTGAAGGCCAGATGAGTAGATATTCACCAACGTAACGTACACAGGCTACATCCAAAACCTACGCTATATAAAAGGACTGGAGCTCCCCTTGCCTTTGCTCTTTTTTTTTTTTTTATCATCCCTGCACTGGAATTGCTAGTCTCTGGCTTTGTTCTGCAAGCTCTTCAATCCCCATTTGCTCTGTTGTGGTCTGTAACTTTGATGGATGTTATCCAGGGTTCAATGCAGCAGGTTTTGCACTTTGCAGAAGGCGGCGCGCACCAGCAGGGGTAGCTGTGGGAGGGAACACTGTTTTATCACTGTTCCTCTCCAGAGTGAGTTTTAATCTACACGGGCACCGACTCCCCCTTCTCTCTCTCTCTCTCTGTCTCTCTCTCTTTCTGTCTCTCTCTCTCCCTCTCTCTTGCTCTCTCTCTCACTCTCTCCCTGTCTCTCTCTTTCTCTCTCTCTCTCTCTCTCTGCCTGCTACTCTCCTCTGCCTCCTGGACTACTTTGAGATAGACAGAGAGGGACATAGAGAGAGAGTGAGAGAGGCTGCTAAAAATCTCACAGCATGTATATGCGTTGTCCTGGTAAACGGTACACTTGAAGTGCAATAATGAAGTCATGGTGTGACTGAGAGGGCAGCAATAATGATTGTCCCTGATGCTTTTGGGCTGATACATATTGACTGTGTGATGTCTGTCTTTGGCAGAACTCATCTGTAGACATGCATGGCATATTACTTATTTGCAACAAATTCAGGGTCATAGTCGGGAGGTTGATTTAAAACTGAGAGATATTTTGTCAGAATTCCGTCTGACAAATGGAGACATCTTCGCAGCAACTGAATTAATGTATTTCAAGATCAAAGGTTCAGCATCTTACATTGACGTCATGTTTAAGCGCACACACACACACACGCACGCGCACACACATTTTTTGCTCACATTACGCTTGAATATCAATATCAAACTTGGTGTGAAGTTTAAATGAACTGTCACATAGCAAAAGAGCTACAAATTGCCGATCTGATGGACGTTCATAGCTTAGCAACATTGTGCCTTAAAACTGAGCTCAATTACACTGCATTTAGAGTAAGTGAACAGTGATTTTACAAAGCTAAGGCTATTGGGATATGCTAGCTTGGCAATGAGAGATGGAACTAACTTCTTGCCTTTGGCCATATCATCCATCCATTTTGAACTAGTAATGGCCGTTTGTCTTGTAGGTTGAGAAATGAGTTGATGTATGGTGGAAAACAGTCACTCTGCAAACAAACAAAACAGTTTCAGCTCTCAAAACATGAAATTTATAGCAGCAATTTAACAAAACACAAGTATGGCAACAGTGATATAAGCGGTATAATGGATAGAATAGATAGGCAGAGAAAGACTGTATCCAACAGGTAAGCGAGGCAACAAGTGCTGTTCCAAACTGACCAAACTTTTGTTTCATGTTTTCTTATAGGGCCTACCTTAGAACTACCCCAATAACCGTCACTTTTGAAGGCAGCTGCGATGTATCCTTGCCTATTACACACAAATCTGTGCAGCAACTCTCTCAAACGGCTGTGAAAACTAAACGAAGATGGTGGATGACACTTTTACAATTGCTGATTGTATTGAAATGTCACTTGTTTGTCATACTCTTGCTTAGATTCGTCAAAATCTAGTGAGAAATAAACACTGCACTGACTGATTATAGCGTTGTTGTAGCCATTGAGAGAGAGGGAAAGAGGCTGCCAAACATCTCACAGCATGTATATGCAGCCAGACCTTGTCCTGGTAAACGGTACGCTTGAAGTGCAATAATGAAGTCATGGTATGACTGAGAGGGCAGCAATAATGATTGATCCTGATGCTTTGGGCTGATACATATTGACTGTGTCATGTCTGTCTGACATGCATAGTATTTTTTTGCCAGAAAGTCAGGGTCATAGTTGGGAGATTGATCTGAAACTGAGAGAGATTTGGTCAGAATCATCAAATGGAGACATCTTCGCAGCAACTGATTTAATGTATTTCAAGATCAAAGGTACCGCATCTTACATCAATGTCATGTAGCACGCACACACACACACACACACACACACACACACACACACACGCTTGTACGACTAAAGAAAAGATTATGTGAAATGTAGAAATATTTAAACTTATCATTCGGCTCTTCACAATGAATGCTCCAGCAAAAGCCACAGCAAAACAGTAACAAATAAATGTGGAGAGAAATATTGTGAAGTTTATTTTTCTTGTGTTGGCTAGTAGCTGAGTGATGAGTGGGAAAGGGTGTAAAACAGTGGTCATCATCAGGAAAATACAGTAAGTCTCTTCAGGGTGAAGCAAGACCAGTCCAGTCAGGTCTTATTTTCCCAATAATGACCGGCGTTCTACAGTATATATTATCCCATACATATACAACTTCTAAAACATATTTTGATCTCTGTGGTGTTCTTTTTTAACTGTCTAATCGTTCATACTTAACATCTGTTTTAAAACTGTAAACGTATGTAGCCTACTTTATACCTCATAGCTCTCTGACCTCTTTAAAGAGGAACTATGCAGGATTGGCGATTTCATCTCTGGTTTCGGTTTCGTTGTTCGTTTTCGCTTGTTTTATGCTTGCATTTTCTCTGCAGAGCTTCCCCGACAGCTTTAGCGTGTATATTTATACATGTATAGGCTATATTTAAATATATAAATTGCAAGCGTGGTTCTTCGTCTCAGACTTCCAGATGTAAACAAAGAGCGATCGTCTCCTTCAGAAAGTTGCATAGGGTCTCTTTAAGCTCTTCATATAATCATGTTCTATTAAAATTGATCACATCTCAATGAAGCATGTTGGCTCACCTGCCTCCCACAGTGGCCCGTGGCAGTGTTCCTGGCCTGTAAATGAATCAGGGCCGTCGCCCGCGACCCCACACTGTGTTCAGTCCAAGACTTTGGCCTGGTGATGAAGCGCTCGGCGAGTGTGTGAGGAGAGGAGAGAGGACTATTGCTGCATTACGCCTTGGCAGGACCACCTCAATTATAACTTGGCCGCTCAAGCGAGACAGAATGGGATCGCAAGAAAAAAGAGAGAGAGAGAGAAAAAAAATTGCAAAGTAAGAGATTTCCATCTTCAATGGCTTGGTAATGAAATGTAGCTCCTTGTGTTCCTCTCTCTCTCTCTCTCTCTCTCCCTCTCTCTCTCTCTCTTTCTTCCTCTTTTCAAAAAAAGGATGCTGATGCTGTGCAGTTTTGTCCGCTTTGAAAGGAAACATTATCTGCAGTTTTTCAGGCGATGATGCTCGATGTGAGGGACCTGTCCAAAACCTGAGTGAGAATCGCTTTACGGTGCACTGCCATGACACACGGCCGAGACACATACTCGAGACTTGTTTAATTCACCTGTGATCACTCAAGCGTGTGGAGCCAAGATAACAGCCATTTTATATGACTCTGGGAACAAATGAGACAACTGCACCTTCTGTTATAGCACGCACAAACAAAAGGGAATGAGTCCATTTGTATGCCAAGTGTACATAAATGAATCATTCAATTCATTATGTCAGGACTTGTGTCCGCATACACAAATAGAAATGTATTATTTCACTCGTTAAGTGAATTGTCCTTCATGTTTGATATGCATACTACTGTGAAGTTCATAGCTATTCTCATGTTATATACATTACATACTCTAACATCCGTATCTGTGCATTAAAAGGAAGACAATGACTATGGTTCAACACGTAGAAAGTGTGACAGTGGTAGGTTTTAACTTTCAGAAGTGCTATTAGATCAAACGTCTATTTTAATGGCTTGCTTTGATTTCTTCATTAATCAGTCCTGTGCTATTTTCAGTGATTGGCTCGTAACAGGAGTGACTGGGAGAAACAGATTGCACGGAGATCCGCGCTCATGTGCCCCTCAGCATGCCTGTCTAAACCTCTGTAGGTTAACAGACACACGCCAGGTGATCGCCAAATGTTCTGTGTGTGAGCGTCTGCGTCTGTGCCTGTATGAGTCTGTGTGTGTGTGTGTGTGTGTGTGTGTGTGTGTGTGTGCGTGTGTGTTGGGGGTTAGCGTTGGATGTCTGGAGGTGCTGAGAGAGTGAGCGAGGGCGTCGCCATTCATCACGGCTCGCTCGCCGACATCTGGCGTGGGAGCGCAACCCGGCACTCGGGTAAAGGGAGGGGGGGGGGGGGCGTGTGTGGGGGGAACGCCTCAGCTTGAGACGCAGCCTTCTTGACAGCCACTGCGCCCCGACTGCGACAGTGTGCCCATGCCCCCCCCCCCACCACCACCACCACCCCCCCACCCTCATATTACCCCCTGGTGGGTGGACAACACTGCCATGAATAATGTATCACAGAGCAGGGCTTAGGGCGTGACAGTGGTGCCCGTCAGGGGCATGGAGGTAAGCAGCCCCAAGGGAATGAAAGAGAGGGAGGGATGGAGAGAGGGAGAAAGAGAGAGAGAGAGAGAGGGTAGGAAGGAGAGAAAGAGAGAGATAGAGGACAGGGAGCGGAGAGGGAGAGACAGTGACAGCATGGTCTGTTCGTGGAGACAGCCGGCAGATGTTGGGCAGGGCAGGTCATTAACGGCAGAGCAGGTTCACTAGCAGAGGCAGGCGGGGAGTTGGCGTCGGAGTCGGAGCAGCGAGGTGGGAGCTGGTGGCTGGGGAGTTTGTCACTCTCAAGTAACTTCAATTCCCCCCCTAACAGTTTTATCTCCTTTTACGTTATATAATTGAACAATCAAAATAATAAGAAATCTCCCCTGCTTGCTTATCTGTGTCTATAGTGTATGCTCCCCTCCCCTTAAAATAGACATATTCTGAGTCATTAATCAGAGGACGTTGTGCAAATATTGTATGCTATAAAACAGATGCAGGGAGTTTTTCACAATATCAATAAAAACAAAGTCGTTTTATTAATGGAGGACAGTAATTATGCATGCGAAAATTACAGTAACACAGCATAAAAGGCATTCGCTTCTGGCGACGTTGCAAAAATAGAAGCCCTTTGATAGATTTGTCACCAGAGCTGGTCATCCTTAAGATGTAAGTGTGCTGGTGTCTGGATAAAGCTGATTAAATGAGTGGAGATACACAGAGAGCGCGAGCCCAGTAAATCCGTGCTCTCCGTGTTGAGCCAAAGCCCATGTGGCCGGGACAAAAGGGATATAAGGCTGTTAACTCTGCACCCATGCTCTCTGTAAGCATAGCATCTGGTGCACTGATAAAGGCCCCCAACATGGATGGGATAAGCATTCTGCAACCCACACACACACACAGACACACTTACACAGATACAGACACACACACAAAGACACACACATGCACACACACACACACACACACACACACACACACACACACACACACACACACACGCACACACACGCACACACACACACAGACAGACACACACACACACACACACACACAGTTGCAACAACATCACAAAAAGCTGTCATGTACTATTCAGAGATGACCCTACTGCAGGGTGCTCTGGGGCTTTTTTTCATATTTGTTTATTTATTTCAATTTATTTATTTATTTTTTAGACATGACGTCCCATCTCTTCAATAAATTACAGACCTGATGTCTGGCCGCCTCAGTCAACAGTAGGCTTTTCCATGGGCCACTAATAGGCATGTCATTTTCAAAGTGACATATTTGACAGCTCTTTTGCTGTGGGTGTGCAGCAGCGGTGATTTATCAGTGACCACCCATCTGTTTTCATACAAAGAACGAAGCAGGCAAAATAGGTGCAGACGAAGAGAAAAGATGAGAAAGAGAGAGAGAGTGAGAGAGAGAGAGAGAGAAGGAGAGAGAGAGAGAGAGAGAGAAAAACATCCACCACCACCACATCCTCTTACTTTGAGAGCGGGGGAGCCGAGGCGAAAGACACAGAACTACAGGTGAACTGACATCTCATCTGCAAAGGCGCTGCGGAGCTCATTCACAGGTGCCTCGAGTCCCCCGGTCCACCCACTGCGCTGGAGCGAGGAGGAGAACGAACATCATTCTCCAACATGTAACCAGATTTGCAGACGCGTCCACTGCACACAGCTTAGGCTATACGTTACGCTAACGTTATCATTTCGCAAAAAAATGGAACACTCTTCATAAAGAGCCCTAAACCACCAGCTGCTCTCCTCGTATGGCTCTGGATAAGGGCTACGAGGTGAACTGTATGCATTTACGTGTAGGAATATAAACAAGAGAATGCCTCAAAACACTCTAGGCAGCTGAATGTGAGCTGGAGCGTGCCGGTGTGTGTGTGTGTGTTTTAGGGAGCTCCTCCTGTCCTCGGTACTCGAGATCATCTGCAATGCAGAGTGGCTGATTAGCTGGCCTCCCTGTCACATATCACTGCACCTCCTCTCCTCCGTCTCTCTCTCTCTCTCTCTATCTTTCACTCTCTCTCTCTATCTTTCTCTCTCTGTCTGGAGCCCTCGGTTCAGTCAGGCTGCTTTATGACATGCCACTGACGACTGCAGCAGCAGAGGGAGACAGACAGACAGAGGAAGAGAGAAGGAGAGAGAGAGAGGGAGAGAGAAATGACAAAGAACCTTCAATGATATGAGACAACCTCACCTCCCCTAACCCCAAGCACAGACCTAATTCACCAAAAAAAAAAAAAACAAGTCTGAAATCTGACATGTCAACAGAGTTCCGAGGCAGAATTCCGGAGTCTCTCTCTCCTTCAGCCGGAGAGATTCCTGTCCTCTCTCTGCCGTCTACGCCTCTCTAAAGCGCCACCTCGCCGGCGCATTAGAATTCACGCCACGTCGTGGCACCAAGTTATGAGGCATTACAGTAATAGCCGGTCCGCTCGGCCCTCGGCACACGAACAATAACCACGATGCCCCAGCGAAGATCTGTGACAATGGTGTGACGCCTGGCTGCTAATTCCTGAATCTCGTGGAAACAGAGGACCCGACATCATATGGTCCATTTGAGGGAGATAAAAGGCAGACAATTACGGCTGGTAATTCTCGGTCCCTGTGAAGGGGAAAAAAAGAGAAAGGCAACACGGGCTGGGGCTGTTTGAGACGCTTGCTTTATTCTCCGACCATTTCTGGGTAATTTATTCTGGACCGAGCTTTAAATAACATCTGACAGGCGAAGACACAGACACACACGTAATCCCACCCGGGTGAATCAGCACTCACACACACACACACACACACACACACACACACACATACACACACACACACACACACACATACACACACACACACACAATATCTGTAGGTTCCATTCCCATAGAGTCCCCAACATCCACTGCACACAGCATCTGAGGTGGCGAAGTGACATGGTTTCCAGGTGAAAGTTCACGCTGTCCTGTCTTGTTTGCCACGGCCAGTGGTTTCCAACTGGCGTAGCGTGTGATTAACTAACCCACATGAGGAGCCTTCTGAAAGGCGAGCAAAAAGATGTTGTGGACACAGGAGGGGGGGAGAAGATAAAATAAATAACTAAATAAAAAGACAGAGAACGAAAGTAACGGGAGTGGGGGAGGGGGGGGGGGGGTTAAAAAAAACTAGCAAGATTGCCAACCGCCTGGGGATTTCACACGGATCAATACAGCTGGACTGACAGCGGCACAGTTGATTAAAAGTGACTGCTACATCTGGCAGCCTCCGCCATTACGTTCCCACTCCCGTTCCCCAGGGCGAAGGCAGCATGAAGCGACAGGCCTCGGTCGAGCCTCCATTACCACCTTACAGGTATTTCAGACGCGCGGCGCAGAAATGGTGACATTCGGCTGGGCTGAGGCTCCGCAGAGGAGGCGGAGGAGGAGGAGGAGGAGGAGGGAGGAGGGAGGTGGGGTGTGTAGAGGCAGGTGGAGGGGTTGTACATGGAAACAGAATGTGGGGCGGTGAGGAGGATGAGGGTGGGGGTCGGGGGTCGGTGGTGGTTGGGGTGCAGATGGGGGTGTGAGTGAGAGCTGCGTGTGTGATCTAGTGACTAGCTCAACCTGTGCTGCGTGGGTGGCTTGTTTGCGTGATCTCACTGCATGAGTGTGAGAAGAAGAAGAAGAAAATACAACCTTCTCCAAATATTTCCTCCAATCTCCCATCAGGGAAAAAATAAATAAAAACGAAACACCCGCCGAGGATAGTGTGTTATTAGCGCTGTGCTGCACTACCTGTATGGAGGACATTTATGGAATGTTGACTGAGACGGAGAGCTCGGATCCGGTCTCACATGTCCCGACATGTTTAGCTAGGCACGGTGTGATTGTCACCATCACGCCAAGTGATGAACCTGAGATCCAACTGTTGTTGAACCATCGGAGAAGTGAGACGTGTGTGTTAACTGTGGTGCTCAGAGCTAAATCTGAGCTCCATACTCAGGTCTGTTTCAGCTCTGACAAAAACACAGGGCTGAACATCTTATTATAGCAAATACACATGCTACATTAGAAATATTAGCATGTACTATTTCACCAATAAGGCAGTAATGCACACCTCATGTTTTTCTACTGTAAGTCAGGTTCATTTGCAATTACATAAATCATATATCCATTTCCATGGTATATTCTACAGTAATAGCCCATGCTTGGGCTACTACACTAAGAGATGCTGACAGCTAGCTCCACTAATTTATCCCAATTCAGATCTATGTCCTTGTCGAAACAAAGACCCACACCATTAAATTTACAGAGTGTTTTGTCAGCCCCGGGCTAAAGCACGGGGACAACTGTACCACTCTTTCACATTTGCATTTGCAGCTGTTGATGGCAGTAGAGTACCTGGTATTGGATGGGAGACATAAGAGGGAGGCTGGGAGTGTGTGTGTGTGTGTGTTGGGGGGGGGGGGGGGGGGACGACTCGGGGATGAGGAGTCTTTCTTGTCTGAACGATTCCACGGGCACATGTTAACTGTGATCACGCTGGAAGGATGTTAAATTGGAAACCCCGAGTCTGAAGCAGGCGTGTTCACGCACAAGGGGGGTTACATGTGAACCTAAATTGAACAAACGTCAAAAGTATGGAAAACGTCACCTGATCCGACAGAGTCGAGAACAACAAACGAAGCGCGGGCGGAGATGGCGAAGACGTGGAGAGGTACAGTACGGAATGTGAGTGAGCTACTGTTCCACGCGCAGTCCGGAAGAAGGGAACAGTGTTCCTCTAATGGCCAGGCTGAGGTAAACGCTTCCCCTTTTCCCCGCCTGTCCGTCTTCATTCTCCACTCCTGGAACTTTCCAGAAGAGCTCACGGCATGGCGGTTTCGAAAATGGAACTTCAGCCCAGGGCTTTTCATCTAGCTGCATTAGATGAGAAAAACCCTGGTGCTCCACACATCAACAGCCACAAGGACTCGGGCGCACGAGAGCGAGGATGTGGGAGGGTGTGATGAACTCTCGGAGCTCATGGTTGGGTACATCCACACCCCCCCAATCTCACCCCTCACACACACACACACACACACTCACACACATACACTCACACACACACACACACTCACACACATACACCTTTTTACAAGGACTGTGACAACTTGCCTACTCAGCTGCACTGGGTCATCAAAATGAATGGGTGGTAGAGGGGGGGTGTGAGGTGGGGTGGAGTTGGAGGCGATCCCACTTAACCTCCACCTTAGAGCCAACGTTCCAGAGACAGACTCTCAAGCACTGTTCGCTCTGCCGGTCCAATCTCTTACAATCAAAGTTCTCCCTCTCTCTCTCTCTCTCTCTCAATCTCTCCAGCCCCTTCATGATAGAGAGGAGAAGAGTTCCTCACACCTGAAACGAGTAGGAAAAGTGCCACATTTCTGTCCAAAGTGAATGTCACACCTGTATGGCTAAAAGATTGAAGATAATTAATGGATGTGTGTGAGTGTGTTTGGGGAGGAGGGTAGCTGAGAGAGTCTAAGATGCTTGCTGACTGATACAAAAAAAAATCTATTTGACAAAACACATGCAGGGAGAGAAGCTGTTTTCAATTTGCGCAGGGTGTTACAGAGAGGATTAATCATCCAACATGAGACTTGATACACCCCTCGTAAGTGCGCATTATCGTCCCTAGGTTTGGATCCTGTGGCACTCAATCACTGAGACGTTAATTATTGCCAGACAGGCCGCCACTTCCGCCTTCCTGTAGGACGACACACAGGTGATGGTATACAAGCGAACACACTGATGCTAACGCCTGGCACAGCACCAGCTTCTCACAAACATTCTCAACTGCTAATATGGGGCGGTGGTATCGTACAGTAGTGGCTAAAGAGCTGGGCTAGCTTGCAGTAGCCTAAAAAGTTACGGGTTCAATTCTCGGCCTCCACCGTTGTGCATTCAAGCAAGGCTATTAAGCCCGAGTGGCTCTGCGAAGAATGCACCTTGTTATATAAGTGACTATACGAGATAAAAGTGGCGGCCAAATGAATACATGTAAATGTTAACATGAAAACGACAAGCTTGAGAGAGGAGAGGATGTGGGAGACATCAAGATGTGGGCTGATGAGGGTCCAGTGTGCCCTTCAAGGCCTAAACCGTGAACCCTTCCACACATAATAGACATCCCCTGGTAAGTGATTGAGTATGGGACCTGGCAAGGTCTTGAAATGGTACGAACAGGAGCATGCACGGTACATGGAGAGAGCCATCGTGTTCAGCTTGTTTTATGGCAGCGCAGAGACACAGAGCATGAGAACGAAGAGGATGTCAAGGTGAGTGCTCATAAGCCGCAGGCCTTGGGGCGTTTGCGCGTCGGTTCTGTCACAGGGAAGAATTAGCCGGCGCTGAAGCAAGGCTTCGCAGACTTCAGAGCAAGGCGACCGTTTTTGTGTGTATGTATGCTTGATTTTTTTTCTTCTTCTCCTTTCAGCTCCCCTTTGGACTGACGGGAGCTGAATTAACCCGGAGACCTCGTCTCCATTAGGAAGGCCGACGTCTTCTTGTCAGAGTGGACGGAGCCGCTAATTAAGGTGCATTCATTTAGGGGGGCTGCCACCTCATACAAATCAACACTGGGACCGCGGCGGACGGCGAACAATGTCTCCTCAGCTCATTTATTTCAATATAAGTTGCCATGGGTACTGGCCCTCACTCAGTGTGTGTGATGAATGCATCATCCTTGACCAAGAATGCACATACTGTATGTGCACAAAGACACACACACACACACACGCGTGCGCACAAGAGTGCTGTGGAGTACTTGTGAGCAGGGTTGTAGTGGAGGCTAAACACAACAAGTAAACACAGTTTCTACAACTCTGAACTTTAAGAAATAGAGTTTATCCATCTCTCAAAAGACTTTATTCACCAATTGCAACTTTTTACATTCAAAAATCACACTGTATCATCCACATTCACAAAATGTACACTCAACAACACTTCAGGACCCATTTCAGTGGTATGGTTGTTAACATTGGTCAGTGACAAGTCCGATATTGCATGGCGCTGTCCATCTTACAGAATTCTTACAGAATTCATAGTTCACCCACCTCTTATTTTATCACATAACCCCTGCGTATGAGTGTGTGCACAGACCCACACACACACAGACACGCACGCACACACACGTACATGCACACTTAACTTAGCAGGAAAGTCTTTATTTCTATTTATTGCATAAGCTACTGAAAACATTCAAATCCCATATGTTATACATTTCTCACTGCTGACACACGCCATGCTTCGCCATACATTTCAATACATATAGTTGGTCTGTCCATTTCCATCTTGGTGCGTGGCATTTTCCATATGGCATAACAAGCTCTTTCGTTACGCACTGTTTAGATGCTGATGTTTTATTGTCGCTCATGCTATTAGTCGTCCCCTCGAGGACGCCACTTGAACACAGATATTGCATTTGGTGGAAACATCCAGTAAACACGCTGTTGCAGTTCTCCGTCGTGTGCAAAATGAAGTGGAGACGCTGAGGCAGCAAAGTAAGGACATTAGGACAAATAGTGCGATGTGGAGTCAGGACAATTTACTGATAAACATGCAGTATGGGTAAATATATGGACATAGATGTAAATTGTTTTCAGTTTGATTGTGTCCGGCAGATTCTCTTGGACTACTAAACCATCTTAAACAAACAAACAAATAAGCAAACAGAAAATAAATTGGTCAATTTGATGACAAAATGGCTGGTGGAGACATGACGTGTGTCAACATGTCCAGAAAGGCAATGATGCGTATCATGTTTTCCACATTAATGAAGCTTGCTTAGACACAGTGGTTCTGGCATAACAGGTTGTTGAAGCCTGTTACTTCATACCATATTTTCTTGCAATAAAATGTATTATGGCTAGTGATTAGAATTATGAATACATAATTTAGTCTACTGTCTAGAAAATATGCAAAAAGGTAAATGCTTTATTTTCTTTTAGGCCTCTATTTATCAAATTGTAAACAAATTGTTCAATGGGTGTTCCATTTTCAACGCTATTTTTAATGCACCACACTGATGCAGAGGATAACTATATAGAGATGAACAGATCATTAAGGCAGGAAATTAGACATAAAATAAAATATACACATATTTCATTTGAAATAAATAAGAATAATATATGAATATGTTATGCGCCTGCAAAACATACCACATTTTAGTGTAATTAAGACATGGTGGCTGTGCATGGTGGGCATGGGGTTGCATAGTCACATATCACTTACCGGTTACACCCCAGCATGGTGAAAAAAGGCCCCAGATTGGTATGGGCACGACAGCCTTGTCACGGTCAAAGCATCAGTGTGTGTGTGTGTGTGTGTGCGTGCGTGTGTGTGTGTGTGTTTGCGTCGCACAGGGGCTGTGTTTTCACACACGCCATGGGAGGTGAGAAGCGCGTGACAGGAGAAAAGATTCGACTCGACACAGGATCCCCAGGCTCTGGCAAACAGCTGCCGCACTCACCCAGACGTGAAGCAAGCAAGCAAGGCAGCCACGGCGCGGCAGAGTGTCTGCAGTTCACAAAAGCAGCCGTCTAAAAATATACAGTTTAATTACGAGCAAAACTCCACCGGGACGCATAGGGCCCCCTTTTCTCCTTTTTTTTCTCCCCTCCTTCAAAACGTGTGATTGCTGAGTGGGAGGAATTTCCAGTGCACTTTGGGGGGAAAACGGTGGTGAATGCGTGCCTGCTCAAATGAACCGATCCTTCTCTGTGAGAAAGCGTGTGAGAGAGAGAGGGGGGAGAGAGGGAGAGAGAGAATTTCCCTTGGCTGAAAGTGAAGTCAATCCACTGATCAAGCCAGAATTGCTCCACAATTCCATAATCAGTCTTTTAATCAGCAGCCCTGGCAGCACCCTCTGAATGGCGAATATGAAGAGGCCTGCCGATTAACCTCTCAGGTGTGTGGTAACAGGCGCCCGAAATCAGAGCTGGTTAATGACATGCAAAAAAAAAGGAAAAAATAAAAGGGGGGGAAATAGAATTCAGCAGAGGTGCACAAACAGCCTTTTAAAATGCGGTTGACGGTCGCTTTGGTTGGTGTGCCGCACCACGCCGGGTGCTAATTATCACCTTCGGGTTCCCCTTCCTGGCGGCCTATCGAGGCACGCAGACCTCTCCGCACTCGGGCTGCCGTGGGAGTTGAGCTCTCCTCGTGAGCGGCCAAGGATGAGCTGGGGATGAGACCGTGCCGAGCTTCACACCCCTCCGCCTCGCCACACAGGAATTAGCACTTTTCATTACCGCGGGTGGGGAGTGTGTGTGTGTGCGTGTGTGCGTGTGTGTGAGAGTGTGTGTGTGTGTGTTGGGTGGGTTAGAGGAGGGAATAGCAGGGTGGTAGGGAGCGCAGGTTTGAACTGGCCAGGGCTAGAATTAAATGATGTGTTTGGCCGACGGCGGTGGAAGGGGCCGGGTGGCCGGGGAGCAAGTGGCCCACTTGTGAGGGCGGGCGAGAGCGCTTATCTCTCCACCGCTGAATCACTGCACGGCCCACAGCCCTCGGAAACAAAGGCTGCGCCGAGGTGGAGTGGGGCGATGGGGGTGGTGGTGTAGCTTGGACGTGTCCTCCTTTACTCTTAATAGCAGATCTGGTTAGCAGGCGTGTTCACCGAAGTCTGTGCATTAGCCTCTGCTAATAACGCCAAAGCCCCTCTTCTGGGCGCTTTGCAGAGGGATATCAAGGCTTTGTCTATGACGCCAGCAGCGGCACTCTCACATGTGTTTCCATTGTGCCTCATTGGCCAACACTGCCTGTATATACATAATGCATTAAATGGGACTTTACAGATCTCTAAGTGACAGGGTGTTTGATGATATCCCCGCAGTGAGAGACATATTAAGCTTTTTAACCATATGTCTGCTTTGAAAGCTCCCTGTAGTTTTTTTTAGGGGTCTTTACTCAGCTAAGCTAAGAATAGGATTAATGAATAGGGAATGAATCTCTGATAACACTAACTTAGTGGGAGAGCCTATCAGTCTCGTGCATAATATTTACTACTATTATACTAGCATAGGGCCACGGGGAGGATATCGGGGACTATTTAAGAGAAATAAACCCACACGCACGCAGACAGTGATTAATTGGGTAATGCAGAGCAGATGGAGATACTTAGGGAATTTCTGCATTTATGCCAGTTTGCAATTAATACCGAGGATTTGCCATTTAAAAAAAAAAAAAAAAAAATCAAACTCAGTGATCATTTTCAAGAAGAATTAGGGTATTACATTGTAAAGTGGCTGGCACAAAATAATGGAAACACCTGCTGCATGATCCCTAGAAGTCATTCAGCCAAAATATTGTGATCATAAGTCATTACAAACCAAATTACGCCTCATTTCTAATTTCTATTAGATTTTACCAGTTTT
>NW_026910770.1:0-19375 GCF_963854185.1 Sardina pilchardus | reverse complement strand
CTGCTCATGTCTGTTCGCTTCAAGCTGTACATAAACTTCATCCTGAAATAGATTATCCACATGATAATCATTAAATCATTATGGCTAAATTTGGCAGCTACATAGTCATAAAACAATTTCACTTCATACAAAGAAATAAAATCAATGGTTTCTACTCACTGCCAGCATCCTCATTGGAAGGGACTTCCTCCTTTGTTGTATGCAATTAGGTAAAGGCACATTTTCACTAATAGTGTGCAAGCCCCTCTCTTCCAGGCCTGTAATTAGACATTAATCAAAATTGACTATTTTTTACAGATAACGGCAAGTTCAATAATGACAATATTGTATATCCACAAGATATCCAAGGCAGAACTAATTGGTTTACATCCAGCTCACATAATCATCACCCAACAGAATTGATTCAACCTGTACTGCTTAAATATGTAGAATAAATGGCGTTCTGTATCAAGACAGCAAAACACTTGATCAGCTCAATCGCACGAATCTAAGCACATAGGGCTAAGAATTAAGTGTGACTAAATCACTAGGAAATCTGACATGCAGTGGTGCAAAGCATAATGTAATTAAAACATTTATTTCAAAATCCTGGTCATGCTCACCTCGCATCAGAGTTTCCAAGGTCCTCTGAATCTCCAGAACATTCTTCTGGAGTGAGTCTAGGACTCTCGCTTGATTAGAGAGCATGCTGGTCATAGCATCTTGCTGGTTTGTGTGTTTGCTGCATGTTCTACACATGATACAATCCTTGCTAGGCTGAGGTAATGGCACCGTGGGTTTGCCCTCGATATTATTCACCCTAGTCTTCAGGTTTCCCAGGAGAACTGGCGGGGTGACTGCACACTGCCCTGGACCTATGGCTCCAGTACTTGCAGTCCGCCATGGATATGCAGGAGTAGCAGGCTGCTTCTTATCCATTTAGTCGGTTTAAGCGTGTTGGAGGGTTGATTTTCTGCTTGTAAATCAAAGTCAGACCAGCATGAACTTTCAATGCGCTTTGTACAAAATGTCAGCAAGAAATATCATGGAAGTGAATTCAGTCCTGCTATCCAAAGACAACCATTACATGTTTGGATTCAGCAATAATTTCTAGTGCGTTATCCATACCAGATTCTGGAGAGGAAGAAATCAACCTTCTCTTCATAGCAAAGGCCTAGGCACAGGTGCAGAGGAGGCAGTGGAGAGAATGAGCCTCACGCGTTCCTCTCTGGAGTTAACAGGGACTGTCCAGCTTAGATTCCACCTTTATCTGCTGGTGCCGTGGCTAGTGCACCAGAAATAGGAAACTCTGGAAAGGAGGGGCTTGCAAGGGTCTGGAGTCTTGAATAGTAACCGATAACAAAAGTATGTGAAGCAGGCAGTGGAAACGTCAAACAGGCCGTGTTTTTCCAATATAATTCATAACCAGACAAATAATGATCCATGAAGTTTCAGGAGTATTTCTGAATATGAATAATATTCATGATGTAAATGCCAAGTATGAAGTTAAGGATACATTCTCCAACTATACAAACTATGACAATCATGACAATCTTTGCCTTCATATTTTTCAATCAGGTCATCATTGAACTTCCTGGCGGTCAGCCATTTTACATTTTAAACACTGCCAGTGTTAACAGCTCTGCTCCATAGAGGACAGACAGCAAAACCTCTTCATTTAACTCCTCTACATTGCATCTGTGTAGTATGGAAAACCGTTGTCCCAGATCTGTTTGAGGTTTCTCCTGACTGTAGGATGCAAGTTCTGGCTTCAATAAAAGAACTACATCGGAGAATGCTTTTTCAGAAGTTTAGACCACACAAACCAAAAATCTTGATTGTAGCCCTTTTATTGCAAAGAACACACTGTTCAACAGAATGAGGGCTATCCAGGGCTCTTCACTACATCCACACAGATAAGAAACTCAAAGAAAGTGAGAGGTGTGCATTTCCTTTATTTTGAAAAAAAGAGACAGGAAATATGGGGGACAGTAAAATAGAATTAAAAATAGAACTGAAAAGTTAAGCAATATGAAAAAGACAATGGCTGCCGAAGCTTAGGTCTAAAAACAGTAGTCAAAATATATACAATTTATAAAAAGAAGCACACACGCAATAGTTAAGATGGTCGTAGTAAATTTACATGCGGAATCGGTCTGAGAAATTTGGAGATTGTGGAACAGTCAGTGGAAGCTCACTTTTCTTCACCTCCAATTGCTTGTAGTGCCTGACTGGTTGTGCCTTGTGAACCTGAACATTTGGGAACAAAGAAACTTACTTTAGAAATTAACACATTTTACACTGCAAGAAGAATTCAGGTAATTTTCAGGTCAAGAAGTCTGATAGGAATAAATTGTCTTGGGGCCTTTTCCATTACAGGAACTAAAACTTAGTTTTACGGGGGAGTTTGTTTTAGTTTTTCTTAAATGATACTCCTAGCCAACAGCAAAGGTAGCCCGAAAAAGTTAATATGGTGTTAATGTGGTTTTGTTTCTTTTAACTTGCATAAACCACTGTCCTGCGGCTTAAACACAATGCGGCATATGCAGGAAATTACTGTAGTGTTGTGATCATGCAGCACAAAAGGCTGCATATGGGTAGTTGCTTTAGGTCCTGTAAATTAACTTCCAGAGACTGGTGATTTCTCCCAGCAAAAACACTTCAATCTGGAGATTCAATCTGGAATCTCACCAAATCATGGCGCAGACGGGCAACCTGCTCGCGCTCCTGGTCTTCCTGCTCCCGGAGCCGGTCCTGCTCCTGGAGGGCTCGGAGCGCCTCCCTCTCACTCTTCTCCCGTTCAAAGTCCTCCCGCTCCTTGGCCCGCCGCTCGGTGCTCAATTGAAATCCCTCAGTGGCTACAGAATTAGTGGTATTGTCTTCAGAAAGTGGCAGTAGTTGAATGAGGAGAGAAAGATTGAAAAGGAGGCAAGGAAGCAGGGGCGTGGAAGTTTGGGGATCAAGTTTGAAATTGAAGGGGGAGCAAAAAAAATAAATAAAAAAATAACAGAGCAGGGCAAGAGTTAAAAGAGCATGGGGGACACCATGGTGAATTTGGTGCCTCTTAAATAGCAACACGGACACTGAAATACCCCGGGGTGTGCTTTAGCATTGACCATTGAACTACTGATATCAACATTAACTGACCAGGGTGTGCAAGTGTACGTCTAGCATTGATCAATTAACCATTGACATCAATATCAACTGTCCAATAAGTGCCTGGATATCCACTTAGAATTTAATTCCAGAAATGGCAATCTTAAATCATGCATCTACAACATGCAATTGTTGCAGGCTTCATGCATTATCTACCCACAAATTGACACTAGTGCCTGAATATGGCCTCCTCTTGAACGGATTAACGGATTAAAATCGAAATAAAATCTTTTTTTTTGTAGTTTTGTAGTGAATTTGGTCAGTTGACTAATCATTCCAGGCACTTAGCACATGGGAGGGGATGAGGGTTGGAGGTTGGGATTTGCGCTTCTGCAAGCAGGTACTACTTACCCAAGATACTTCTATTCTCCTTCTTGGGGACAAATGGCTCTTTGTGTGTGACTGTGTTGGGTCGAGCCTTAAAGCTGGCAGCCTCAGCCTGTTGTTTCAGCTCTTCCTTCATCTGCCATAAAGAGGGTAGTGGTCAGAGGCCTGAGCTCATTTTACAAGTGAAGTGATGGGGGACAACAGTGCAGCAAGCAGTGTACACATAGCGGCACCTCACCATTCTCTCCCAACGGTCACTCTTGGTTGCTCCCCGCTCATCGATCTGAAGCCTGAAGGGCTCGGGTTTGGTGGGCTCTGCCACCTTCTTCTCCGGAAGGCTGATCTCCGTGAAGTCTGGAAGTGGCGTGGCCTTGAACTCGTGCAACTGCAGAGAATACAACTACAGTCAACCTCAACCTGCAGCCTGAGTTTCGCAAGAACTGCATAAGCAAACTATTTTCCATGTGAACTTCTGGAAAAAAAAAAAAAACCTTTAAATCAACATTTAACGGTACCTCCTCCTTACGAAGCTCTTCCAGTTTTTTCTCCTTCATTGCTCTCCTTTCACGTTCCCGCTCCTCAAAAGAAAATGGGCACATCTCCACAGCACTCTTTACAGTAAGCTTAGGCTGGAAAGGTACAGAATGTGGCACAGGGACAGCCTTGATGCGTACCGGTTTAACCTACAGAAGAAGAATTTATCCATTTTAGTAACTGAAAAATAGTCAGGCAGCCATGGGGTCAGACCTGGTTTTGTCGGTTAAAGCAAAAAAAAAAAAAAAAAAACAGGTTCACCTAAATTATGGCATTTGGCTGCGGGACTAATACTGGGAATGAGCCTTGAGATGTCATTGCAAACCAGGTGTACCCACCTCTTCAATCTGTCGCTCCACACGGACACGGTTTTTCAGAGCAAAAGCTGGAGACTCTGGTACTGTTGGAGGTGCCATTCGCTTCTCTGGCACACCCTGAGAAAATTGAAAAAGTATATTCAAAACCCCATGACCATTCTGCCCAGCTCTGCTTGATAATATAAACAAAGTTTCATTTGAAATTATTGAAGGATATAAACATAATATCATATATAGATATATTGTTTTTACAAAAAAGTAGAAAAAGCTAAAGAGACTTAAAGGGCATAGTGTTGCAGTTATTAAGATGGTTAGAGATACCAGACTGTTGGAACACATAACCTTTGCCTATTTGAGTTAAAAGACTTATATTGTTTCAGTAATCCATCAGGTTATGACCATGTTAGGATATCTGTAGTTTAGTGTAGTTACACAAAAGTATTCATTACTTTGCAAGAAAAGTTTGAGAATTTGCCTCGTTCATGGCAGTCATCCTTACTGATCTCCAAAAATCCAATACGTTTCCGTGGTTTAACTAATTACATATGCTAAAGGCAGTGGTAGTTACACATTGAGGGCGACAAAATATCTATAGACCGTTTATAGTTTATCATTGTACATTTTCATTGGGTTATGGTTATTGCTTGGTGCAGACATGCATCAATGTCTTCACCTCGACCCAACATAATCCTGTCTCTTCCTCGGATACACACTTGTGTGCATATTGTTGCTCACCTAAAGGCAAAAAATGCATCTCCAGTGATATAGAACAGGTCGGAAAAACCATCTCAAGCGTATAAACTCTAGTCAAAAGTTTACACTACTAGTTTTTCCATTTCGCAATGCAAGCCTGCCTACAGAGACAATACATACCACCACCTCCTCCAGGATTTTCACTGGCAGAGGTCTGGAGTGAAAGGTGTGGTCTTCGGCTTCCTTTGGCTTTTTACTGGCCTGCCTCTCCTGCAGCCGCTTCTCAATCTCCAACTGGAACCCCTCGGGTTGGGTGACTCCCTTGGCTGTTGGCTTCTTGGGCACCACAGCAGCCTCCAGTATTTTCCGATTGAGCTCAAGGGCTTTGAACTTAAACCTGAAAGACATGGTGAAGGCAAAAGTAAGGATCATTCCCACGACATACAAGTCCTTCAGGAAGACTCCAATGGACATGTTCCAATGGGAAACAATAGACTAATCAGAGGGTGTGACTGATTCACATACTGCTGAATCTTTTCCAACTCTTCAGCCTCAATCTCAGCCGTACTCTTCACCACCTGGGGGCGGCTCCTCTGGCGGGTCATCAGCTGAGGGGTCATTGGGTGCGTAACCTTTGGCCGCTCAGCCTTCACTGGCGAGGGACCTGGGAGTCAGGAAAGAATATATGCTGTAATTTCCCAACGTTTAGCCACAGATTATACATCAATTTTTACATTTCATCAGCTATGAAGTTAATACATGGAGGCAGTTAATATGCTTATGTTTCTTTTAACTGGCATAAAACACTGTCCTGTGGCTTATACACAATGCAGATGATACACAGGAAATTACTGTAGACAAAAGTGACTTCGTACAGACATGCTCAACCTGAAGGACTAGTGTAATACATGGCAAACAGAGGGCTTTAGCAACAACTTAATGAAATACCTCGCTCTTGACTTTGTCGACTTCGTAAGTGATAGCGCACTGGTGTGCGTTTCTGGTACTGTTCAATCTGCTGTGCTATAGACACATAACCAGCAGACTCCTCATGCTTTCGTTTGCCACCACGAGATAGATTGAATGGCTTGGGAACGGTCGCCTTTGGTGGTGCCTTTACCTAGGATAAGGAGAACCAAATAGTTTAGATAAATTCTCGCTCACTCTCTATAAAATAACATTACAGTACAGTACAGTACAGGTACAATAACATTAATAAAAAAAGTTGCATTTACAGGTGAAGTTTGGTGCTTCCGGAGCTGGGAATTAAAATCCATCTCTGTGTAGGTGGAACTGGAATTTGTGGCTGTGGCGGTGCGTTTTATCCGTGCATCTGAGCGGAAGCGGAACTCTTTTGGTATTGTAGTGGACAGAACTTGTTTCTTCACAGGTTGACCTGTGGGAACCAACAAAACACTGTTCATAACACAGTGGACTCATATCATGAGTAGTGGACACACACGCATGCCGATGGGGAGCTTCAACTCAAGAATGCCTTACTAGGGGACACACACACACACACACACACACACACACACACACACACACACACACACACACACACACACACACACACACACACACACACACACACACACACACACACACACACACACACACACGAGGGGAAAAAGACATTGTACTCACTGCCAGCAAGGGCCGCTTTGTAGCTGGCTTCGTTACGGCGTCGTTGCTCAGCCACCTCATGTTGGAGAGCTTCAATGCGTTCCATCTCCTGCTGCTCAGTGCTCCTCCTAGTACGGAAACAGCCAAACAAGCAGTTATCTTATTTAATTAATATGCACTTCAGACCTGCCAACCTTGAAAGAATTTTATGAGTACTAACCCCCCCCCCCGGACGACGACGACGACCAAATTTCGGACCGCCGGATCCTCCAACTTACATTCTGTATGTGTATACAGTATGTATATGTGTATGTGTGTGTGTGTGTGTGTGTATGTGTGTGTGTGTGTGTGTGTGTCTGTGTCTGTGGGGGTGGGTGGGTGGAGGGGTGCATATTAATTAAAGAATATCATACAAATTACTAAAGGCTACTCTTCACCATAAAATATAATTTGGGTGTGTGCAATCTACAAAAGTCTCTTTTTTTTATTATTTGAACATGGTTCAGGCCTTAAAACAAAGACAATATCTGAGCCTGAATTATCAGGCTTTTGAAGAGGTCATAGGCCTATTAGCATATCCTACGTATGAAAAGATAGGCTATTGGAACAAATCAGAATATAAACTAGCCTACATTAAGCTTGCATTTGTAAAGTTGATCTGAAATGTTTAACCTGCAGCCTAAGCTACTTGAAGATTATTTTGCTTAACTAACAATGTTGTGAAAACAGTATTCATTCACATTGCATGTTAAACTGTGCCCTGTAGGAAGGAATAGGCTATTCCAGATGAATAGAACGTTTCTTTGAAAGATTTCAGCATGCCAATCATCATTGCTTTTGTAGAATGGCACATGCCAGTTAAGGAGCAATTCATCTTTTATTTACATAGCCTTTGATATACTGATGAAGTTCTCTGTTAAAGTTGTCTGAATTCGCTCCACCGTTTACACAATAAATTGTTCAAAATGAATGAATTCTTCATCACAGAATCTCGTTGTAGCCTATGCTACGTCTATTTTTACATAACTCAAGACGGCAACATAAGGTTAGCGGTCTTGTAGTGATAACGTTTGCAATATTAAAAGAAAACACGCTGCTACACTGCTGTACTAATTCACTCGTTTTGAATACAGTAATTGTCAAAGTTTAACTATACCAGCTGTGACACCCCTGTCCTCTGACGCACCTGCGCTTGCACACACTTTCACTTTAGAATGGCGTGACTGAGGGATGAGAACCGCGAACACAAGTTAGGTCTATGCCGCGAACACAAGTTGAAAAAATAAAAGCGTGTTTGTTTATTTTCGGAATAGACGCATATTTTCCCTTTGGGATCTGCAATAGCACGGTCTCTACCGAAATTAATTGACTACTTAGTTGTACTAAGACCTTGTGAATTATATCTATGGCTGTGGCTCTGTAGCGCAGAATCAACTTCACTGACAACTTCACTGACACTGACGAATGCGAGATCAAACGAAATGCGTAGTTTAGAGCATGAAATCGTACCAGCGTACTAGGAGGTCAAAATGCGTGCCCGCTACGCAAAATGCGTACATGTTGGCAGGTCTGGCACTTTTGTGCAAAGTCTCTTGAGGATGGGCCTTGTTGACAGGATCATGCTTTGCTTGGCTTTGAAGTCAAATAAGGGTCACTAACCACAAAAATAAAGGAACAAATTTAGCCAACTTTGGCTGTTGGCATAATGAAGGGATAAATAATGCTTTACTCACTGCTTGGCAGAAGTAGTAGAAGAAGCAGGAGCAGCAGGAGCCTGGGCCTTAGCTGTGGAAGCTGCAGACTTTTGACTAAGTCTGCGACTGCTCCTCACAACTCGTCTCTGTCTCTGTGTGTGGGACGAGCTCCTGTTAAAATACCAAGTGAGGACAAAAACAAAAGGCAGTGTTAATATCAGTATCAATAAACAAGTTGGTCCTTCCACCTGTGTTTAAACAGCTCACCTCACCCACCAAACACCTTGGAAAAAAAGGTGGGTTTAAAAAAAAAAGTGACTGCCACCATGGTAAACCTCTTTGAACCCTTCCTATGTAATAAAATTCCAATCATGTGCACAATAAACCATCCAGGTGTATTCTTGAAAGACACATTTTACCTCAAGTGATGAAACGTTCTTTTAGGTGTTGGTACAACTCTGCAAAGCAGTATACTTAAATAAACATTTCTAAAACTGTAGATGATGCTATATAAAATAAATATGAAAATAAAACAGATAACTGACCTTCTCTGTTTCTTAACCGGTGGAGTTGCAACCTTCACTTCTGCTACAGGTCGCTTGGACACCCTGTTGAGCAATGGTGTGGCACATTTTAGCTGACAGACAACCCATGTATGAAACAAACAAAAAAATCTTGCAATGCAATGACAGTTCAATATCTTGTCATATAGGCCAGTAATACATACAAGTAATGCTTTAAATTTCAACTGTACCTGCGTGGTTGAGCCTTTGCTTGGGTGGGAGCAGGCACTGCTGGCTTGCTGTTACCCCATGAAAGAACAATGTTTGAGGGTGCGATGTTTTCTACCGAATCCTCTGCAAGCAAAGAAATCCGCACGTTACTATTCAGTAGAAATGTAGTTCTTGTTCCATGCACTCACTCCATTTTGTACAGTACTAGCTACCTTCTCACTAACACCTCTTGAGGTACGAAGTAGTACAGTGCATCTCTTGCTAATAAGTTATATGTGGGTAACACAGCACATAGCTGTTGTTGGCCTGAGTAGAGATGTAACATCTAACATTCATTATTTTGAATCACACGCACTATCAGCAAATGTGAAAGCTACAATTAATCATGCAGTTTGTTTGTGTGTGAGTATTTACAGTTTACCAGAAGTAATGTAGATCAGAATAGATCTACATTAGAATAGATCAATTTAGAAATTGATGTAGATCGTGTACACTGGACATTTCAGAAATCAGAACAATTCATTTTCATGCACTGTAGTAAAACATGGGACAGGACACACCTTTATCGGAGCTCCCTTCTCTTCCCTTGGCTGCAGGAGTAGTCAGGTTTGGTTTGATGTCTCCATCTTCCTGTTGTTCGACAGTCAAGTCCTTAGAGCAATCTAGTAAAAGGAAATGACAAACAAAACCCTCTTAGTACGTATACCCTACAGTTAATAATCACCGAGTTACTCCCACCATTCAGACACTCACCAAACCACTGGTCAGCCTGATCATCCGGTTGAAGGGTTTTGAAATCCAAAATATGGCTAGGAGCATCAAATTCATAAAGGTCCGCAGAGCCAGCAGGCTGCACGTCCATCTCGGAACCCAATATAGTCTAGCGTTATCCCAGATGGCGATTTCCTGGGTCGTTGTCAATATAATGAAATGTTATTGAAACACAAACAAGTGAGGTACAAATGGTCTCAAGATGTAAGGAAATCAATGTTGTGTCCATTGTTGTCGACAACAACACCATGTATGAAAGCTAAAGAATGTGTTCAGACGTTCAGAAAGAATGTGGACAATTCACTTGAAATCCCCGTAAACAACTCCTTACTTTAACCCTCAACTAGATGGTTCAATCGGCTCCAAATACTGTAATGCTGATCGCTAACGTTCCAGTTTAGATATGTAATTGATACATTAGTCTTGTACATCGGCTAAACAGTCATGGGTCATCGACGTTAATGATCATATTTAAACTATACGTAGTTATTAATCGTTATGCTAACTAGCTGCCACCTTTAGCCGTGATAGCAATTTCAGCCATATTTTAGCAAGATGCACAACCTTTTCGCTAACGGTAACGACACAACACGTTATCCATTAAATACAAAAGGGACTGCTACTTACAGAGGAAACTCACAGTAAGTCTGGTTTAACCGAGTAGCTAAGTAACTAAGGTGATTATCCGTGTGCACGGCCCATGTTAACTTTAAGTTGAAAGGCTAAATAACATTAACGTTAACGTTACTGGTTGACTAGCTGCTAGCGAATTGTTCCTAATCGCATTGCTAGCCAAATTCATCTGACTAACGTTACCCAAAAGTTGTATTGTAGTTATTTTCAAAGTCAGCGCATTCTTTCCTACTAGTTTGCCGTATTCACTATACAAATCGTAAAATATTGATAATATATCCAGTACTTACGGATAATTTAACTCAAGATGCCCTCCCTCTTACAGACACGACTGGTACGTTGTTGACGAGGAACTGCAAAATCCAAACTTCAGCGCCGTTGCATTGACGTTTAAATTTCTTCAAATCATCCAATGGCATCGTGCTTGGAAAATTCTTTCATTTTTCATTGGACGCTACTTTGCTACGTACCCGGATGATGCATAGGTCATGTGACCACAATCACCAAAGACGTCTGGGCCACATTTTTCAGCAGCAGACGTCCGTGTTATTTATTTATTTTTTAAACATTGTCGAATCAGTGTTGGTTATTGCGATGAACTCCATAATATTTACAGAACTATCAAGATTTGAATTACCACGAACTCAACACCATCAAAATGTCTGGGACTTTCACTGTATTCTCAAGCAGCCGATACTCATTACTCCAACTCAATCCTCACAAACTCATCTAACCCCTGTTCATACGTCTCTCAACCCTGATCTGCACCATCACACCCATTCTCATGCAACCTGTCTGCTCTTCGCCTCATCTAACGGTGACTGAAAGTGTTATTCAAAGACCTGTGCTTCAGGAACAGGTTTCATTACGATGAATGTTGATTCAGTTGAAAGATTTATCAAATAAGAATACAAATAAAGAAATGTCACAACGTTGGGCTTTTCTGGTCTGGAATGGGTTTCTATTAACACAAGCAATGTATTGCAACTGCACAAACCACATAGAACATACAGCGCATTCTGGTAAAATAAGCATGATCAGGATGAACCTTTTAAGCTATGACATCACATAGTAACATATAATTAAAAATGCATAATTATTTAACTACATGATAAAATAATTAATATGCTGTATATGAATGTGTACATTATGTGTATGCTGCTATCACAATAGTGCTTAGGGATGTTTAGACAAGACCATTAAAATAACATAATTCCTAACTTTGTGCAATCATAGGCCTTTAGTGGATACTCAGTGCAAACATAATTACACATGTCGATAATCAGTTGACTCTACTCCTAAAAATAAACTTCATGATTCATAATTGATTACAGTTAATGTAACAATAAGACATACTGAAAGAAAGACACTTAAGAGATCATAACATTAATTTCATGCAGGATATTTCAAGTTTCCCTTTCAAAATCAACAGAAAAGGCAACAAGGATGATCAATATATCTATGGATATTGGATGGAGTGTCCAGTTTGTTTACTTCTGAATCATGACCTGGAATTTACCTTAAAAAAAGAAAGAAACAAAGACTGTCAGTAGTGCTGGAGCTAGCAGTTTTCCATTTGCAGTGTGTGATTCATGACAGAGGCATTTTCAGTGTTTATTACATGCCTTTCTTGCGAATCTGTACAGCAAACATCAAAGTGACCACACCACACAACGCTGCTGTATGACAAATTACTGACTATACAAGGGAACAAGAGAAACACTTACATGCAGGCATGACAGACACTTCCGCCGTAACAATACTTTTCACTCCGAGGTTGGAGAGCCCCCCTCTCACCAGGCCACAAGTGAATGCCAGATACTGGAAGGGCGAGATAAATCACAGTTTTCACGATAAGACCACCGAGGTGAGGTCTTCAGCCTGTCATTCAACTTGACCGACAGCTGATGGGTACATGGAGCCATGTTGTCAGCATCATTTCATCCATATAGACTCAGATGGGAGGTAAGCTGGTGCCATCCTGCAGCATTTGACCTGCAACAACTCATTTTGATGCCTTTAATTACCTCCATTGCCATGGTGAATTCCAATGGTGAAATGATACATTCAGCTACTTGAGTTGAGGGACAACTGAATATCCTCAAAATGTGCCCTAACTCATGGCAATATTCTCTAAGGGACCTGGACGTAGCCAAAGATCGTATAGTAAGGAAGATGGATCATAAAGGGGGTTTTCAATGGAATGAAATGGTGCCCACTTCCGCCTCCTATCTGGGCGTGATCAGTGACGAGTAATCGGTTTAGACCAGTGTAGAAGCAGCAGAAGCAGTGTGCCGTTGATAACAGGTGGCCTGCGCAATTAGCGGGGACAGGTCAGGTCAGGAGGGACAGGTCGTGAACAAAGTTACTTTGCTATGTATTTATCACGCTGGAAAATACGATTTCAATGTGGGAATGTTAGAAAGACGTGTGCCTTGTAGAGTATGGGTTCGTTACTTGCATTGCTGAATGTAGGGCTAAGGGAATGGTCATAATCCGAGATAAGGTTTATTTCTCCCGTTTGCCTCCTAAATGGGAGTAGCACTACGTCACAGGGTAACCGGAATTGACCCTCATATGACTTGTCTCGCTTTATAAACCGTCTCTGACGTAGCTGAATGCCTACCACAACAGACTGTGAGGCACAGACCCAAAGGCATTCGCAAATTCCAAAAAGACCCCAGATATCTCTACCTTCTGTCCATGCCACCTGATTCTGATGCCAACTCATTACTGTTTCCAAACATGCAGAATATCCAGGATCCCGGCCCTCTACACTGAAATATCTATCTGTTAAACTATTTGACTTGAAATATGAGACCAACCTCCCTGGCACAATGACAAATAACATCCCACTTCAGTTATTTAATCGTAGTTTGCAACAGCCTTTAAGCTGATTTTTACTTGATCAGCTAGTGAGAGGCATTTTCCACACAAACCACAGCCTCTCTCTGTGGCCATAGTAATGGCTTTGACAAGGTCTCAGGAAAGCAACACTTAAGTTTTAACATCAGTATACAATCAGAACATACTTTTTCTGTACACTTTCAATAGGCTTAGATGTTGGTTTCTAACCCATTGTTCAACTCACCTTTGGAGCATGTTCCAGATACTGTTTACCTGCAGACAACTGTGTAAGTAGACGGAATTTGTTGTCTTGAAGTACATAAATACCCTAAATAAAACACACACACACTGTCAACAGGGTATAGAATATTTTTTTTTTATAATTTAAAGGTGTAACTTCAGTACACAAATAAGAGTGAAAAGACATTTGATCTACCTGGTGGTTTGTCCTCAGGTTGTCAATTTGCTTTTTAAAAACACTGGTCCAGAAGTCCTTGCAGATGAACTTCATGATGTCAAGTTCATCTTTGAAGCGTGCAGTATCTTTTGTAAATCTGAAATAGGACAGTTTTGTCACTTTTGCTATGAGATCTATGAAATTTGAAATTAAGCAAGTAAATGTTTTGTCAGAAAGTGGACAGCAATTTCTACATGATATTCAATTGAGTCAGAGGTCAGAAAATCAGTCCTTGTTGCAATTCACATTGTGTAGTGAAACGAGGTAAATCCACGTTTATTTTTCAGGCAATTCCTTTTATCAAAGGAAGCAGTTTCCTAACTTCAGGCCATTAGACATCACTGATATGTCATGATACCTTTCAATGAGTCCTTGTCCGACTCTAAATCCCATGTTTTCCAGTTTGGTAATACATCTCCCATTTTCCTGCGGAGAGCAAAGTTGCAAACATAGTTTTAAATGATTATTATTACCAGGGAGCATTACAATTCGTTTAGTTTGCACAAATCATACTATTATCGAAATGAAATGAATGTCCTAAATAGTAAACAAAATGTTTTCAGATCAACATTACCATCTCTCCACTCTCGGCTGATTTGTACACATATTGAATGACTTCATTGTGAAGAAACTGGAATAGAGCTTCGTCTGCCATTCCGAAAGAACACCAAACAAAAACGTCTTTCTACAATATTCATAAATATGTTTTCTGAATCTACCCTTCTACTCTTTTCTACATCGCAAAGTTAGTCAATGACATGTCGTTAGCGGAAAGGCTAGCTACCGTTAATTATCAGTTGACATTCTTGACAATGTCGATTTAAATGAAAGGGTATATCAACGGCACAGCTTACTAAATCTACCACTTAAAATGGCACTTTGGAAGAAAATGCTGAAGGTGTGTAAAACGAGCAAATGTTATGCTAGCATATTTGCCACTACCACTGCTCTGCCACTAATCATTTGACAACATAGGCCCTTCACAGCTTCCGTAAATGTTTTAGCTGCCTATGTCGTTGCCTGTCTGTATATTACTACGGCTCATGTTCAAACAGTAATTGAATGAAAGTGTTATTGTGGATTGATGATGAGCAATATTGCTATACTTGCGTGAATAGTAGTGAATAATACTATAATCGATACATTTACTTAAACAAAGCTGAGATAGATCAAATGACTTCACTAAATGAAATGACTAAAACAGAAAAAAAGAGACATGGTAAAACAGAGGTTTTCCGCTTTAACCCTCTCTGGTTGTAGGCCTAAATAACATGCTTAAAGTGATTAAATGTTTCAAGCACTATGAATGGATTTTTAATCCTTTTAGTTCATAAACTAGGCTATGCCAATATTTTCTTTGAGGAGAGGTTCTTTTTTTCTTTTCTTTTAGGTCTATGGAGGTTTCCCATAGCACTAGCAACTTATTATGCAAAATAGCAGCCTGTTCTTTTCTCACAGAACTACTTAATGCTGACCCTTGCTCTTGGATACATTTTATAAAGTATGTTACATTGTTATGACAACATTGTACCCTGCATAATAAAGCCTTAGGCCACCGCCTAAAACTAAACAGCCTATAATATTTGAGCACACATGAGAAATTAGTGACTGGTGGGGCTGTTGACAAGAATAATTGATTGGATGATTACTCCAATCAATTAGCCATATGTGAAGATCATCTCTTATCAGTCTGTATGCAGATCATCTCTTGTAACCCTAATGTAGATGTAAAATGTTGCATCACTTCATTGTTAGCTGACTTGGATTCAAACATATTGCATGTATATAAGCAGATGGTAATAGTCTTGAGTCTAAGGTGCTGTGTTACCATACAGTATGTTCCCGGCTGCCACCTTTAACTATGCCTTTGAGCTGGCCCTTGTAATGATTGACATACTGTATGTAAGCCATTCTGGATAAAAGTGCCAGCCAAATGAATAAATAGATAAGTGCAATATCACACTATAATGGAGAATGCCCCACAGGGTGCCTCTCCAGGTTCAGTACAAATAGTCATTTTGCAGGGTGGCAACATGAACAAACAAATGCTAAAGATTAACATTTATCAATGACAAATGAGAAAAAGACAAAACGATTTCCATTCGCCATCTGTTTCAGGTACTAAAGAGATATAGTCATCAAATTAGCTTGTAATCACAAAGAGGCCAAAGATATTCTGCTTTTCACTTTAATTCTCTTTTTAAAAGGATTGATAAAACATCAGTATCGTCAATGCCCGTGCTGAGCTTGTACAGATACACAACCATTTTCCTAAAATGTATACATTTCTCTAAACACAGTTCTCTCATCATGAGGTACAATGTGTAGCACCAAAGTGCTATTGTCTGAGGTAGTCAGCCAGTATCAAAATATCACAGTAACTACACAGATCTAACTACAAAACTGAATACCAGGGAATGTACAGCTATGGGCCTAACAGAATATTGTTAGTTAAGTGCACAAGTACTGATATCCCTGCATTTGTGTGACTGGCACAATGTTGGGTGAGGTATATAAGTAGTCCAAACAAAACGTCTCGTGTGTTCATTTAGTCAATGAACGTCTTTCAAATAACATCATGATACAAAAGGTTGGTAGGTGCAGCATACTCATTTGAGTGTCACTCCCTGAATAACATATGTCTGATGTCTATAGGGAGTAATCTGCACAATTATATGATCATGTCCATCATATAGTCTAATTAGCCCCAAGAATGATTTCTTCTGAAATCAATTTGTAACAGCATAGATAACAATTTTGATATCATCCACTGTACATTTACTTGCAATCTGACCTTCCATTTTAAGTTTCAAGTGATACTGTTACACTGCAAAAAGCAGATTCAGGTAGCAGGATTGATAATGAGGTATGTTGTGTTAAAAAAAAAAGTAGATTCTACAATGCTAACAAATAACAAATCAAAATAAGCAGTTCATGTTATTGGTCACATAGAAGATACACAGCATCATTTCCCTGGATAACTGAGTTCCCACAGAAGTGCTCAGTTAATCTGAGGTCAAACAGTTTAAAGAGCCCAAAATTCTGGTGTAAAATCCCTGGAAATGATATCTGGGACAGATTTTCAGGCTTTTGTCATCTACAAAGATTATCCTACCAATGCACATCAGACTGAGTGTAAATGTTTCTAGGTCGCAACCAATGCTTCTCTGGATACAGTCGTTCAAATCATTCATAATATTCTCTTTTCAGATATTCTTGAGGATTTTGGTAAAATGCTAGATAATAATAAAATGATAATTGTGATGAGATAATATTGATAAATGCAGCATTTTCAGACTTAAAAACAACTGATTACAATCGTTTAAAAACAAATTTAAGGTAATGTTTCACAGCAAAACATTTGAATACCGTTGCTTGTTTAACATTATTTCACACACTTTGTATATGATAGTATTTCAAAATCATGCTAATGTTCAGGGGAAATCTGGGGAATCGCATATACGCTAAAGTAATTCACCAACCAATCACAAAAATCCAGTTCACTGTTTGCAGATACGAGATTAATTATGGTTTCCATCAATACACACACCAGATACTCAATCTAGCACAAACTAAATCTAAATATGCCACTACTTAGGGATATCAAACATCCTTTTGCTAAAATAGGTCAAACCTCACTATACTAGAACAAATTTAGGAAACTGTACCCCTATCAGAGTAACTTTGATTCTGAAACTTCCTGAAATTTTGAAAGATCCATTGCCCTTCTGTTAAAATTCCAATAATAAAATTCATGTTAATCCTGCAACAAGTTAATGTGCTACACAAAACATGTGACAGTGCAGTCCATGAGGTAAAACTAGGTGAGAGAATTCAGCTTGGGTTCTGAACATTTGTAAAGGTTGTAGAACTTGACTGAATTCCAACTTCAGTCAGAGAAGTGCTAAAGGCAATAAAAGTGCTTCACTGTTCAAGAAGACACTATGTCAATTTGCTTCATGCAATTAATCATGGGTATAAAATAATGAGGAAATATTTGTGGCCAAATTTGCCCCTTGGGTTTAAAACCTTCAGAGGTGAAAATAGATAGTAAAGGGGATTACGGCTTGAAAATGTATAAATCTATGAACACTACAGAGGAACAACTAAAACTAATCTAATTAGGCCTATAGATGTTCACTTTGACGTCAGGGTAAACTGTGTATCTGGTTCATTCAAAATATAAGATTCTCATTCAGCAGGCTCCACATCATATTTTCTATGCTCTTACGCCATCTTTTTTTCCCCACAGAGGTTTCACTGTTGAAAAGCCTGGTGGAATCGTGGCAGTGTGTGTGGCAGTGTGTGTGAACTGAAACCAGGGCTAAACACTGCAGGGAGCTGGTTCAGGGGCCCTGAGGTCTGGGACTCCTGAGGCTGCTGCAGCTGAAATGAGGGAAGTGGCCCTGACACTTGTGAAGAAGAGGCAGAAGAATTGGCAGCTGTGGTGGTCGTTGAGTAACCCATCACAAGACCTCCTGTGCTCAAAGGACTGCTATAAGGAGGCAAACCAAATGGCAAGAACCCTAGGAGATGAGAGAGGTCCATATTAGCAGCAGAGGTGGGGTCTGTGTTAGCGAAGGCAGAGTTCCTGAGTGGGAAGTGAGGGTCTTGACCAAAGCCTTCTGGAAACAAGTCTCCTGGTCGAGATGAGGAAGCAGGAGCAGCTGCCTGAGGGGCGGGTGGCCCGCACTGGAGCTCTGCCAGGAGGTTCTCCATTTCTGCCTTCAGGTATGAGGTAGATCCAGACTGATACCTAGACGGCTGTAGGTATTGTTGCTGCTGAAGCTGCGGCTGCTGCTGCTGCTGCTGGAGCTTAGGAGGCTCCATACTGCAACCAACCCCCAAAGGAGCTGAGAGGGAGCCAGGCACCAGAGAGTGGTGGTGATGGTGATGGTGGTGGTGGTGGCGTAGCCCTGAGGTAGAAGCACTCTGTAGATGCTGAGGGTTGTACAAGCTCATTGAGAAGGCCTCTGTGGCGTCCTTTGTGAGCGTCACAGGGCCTAAGGTGGGGCTCGGCTCTTCTTTCATAGCACCTTGGGCCATGTGGGCAAGCTGACTGGGATCCTGAGCGTGGCTCTTCTTCAGGTGTCTCGTGAGATGGTCCCTGCGGCCAAATCGCTGGGCACAGTGCGGGCACAGGAAGTCCCTGCGGCCCGTGTGTACCACAGCGTGACGCCGCACGTCTTTGCGGGTGTAGAAGCGGCGATCACAGTGGTCACAGGGGTGCCTCCTCTCCCTCACAGCAGTGCCTGCCGGTGGCGGTCTACCCGTGTGGGTGCTCAGGTGCTCCAGGAGGGCAGGCATGCTATCGAAACTCTGCCGACAAACCTTGCAGGTGAGGTCTCCTGTACTGGAGGCAGCATGTGTCGCTACATGACGCCTGTAACCCAGTCTGGTGTTGTAGTGCTTACCACATTCCTCACACTGCAAGTTCTGCTTATTAGGATCGTGGGTCTGCAGATGACTATTCAAGTGGTCCTTCCCGTGGTACATTTTCTCACAGAAAGAGTTGAGGCAGATTCTGAGACAGAGAGTGGCCACATGTCTAACCAACAGGAGGAAGAGAAGATATTATTAAAGATTAATAGCTAAAGATTTTGTATT